>NW_025744135.1:6250-13687 GCF_021292245.1 Micropterus dolomieu
GTCTTTTTGTGACGTGCTGTGTTTTTGGTTTAGATGTGTCATGTGAAATATAAACGTGCTTTTTTTTATTTTTTGCTGCACTTACAGCTTTAATGGATTAGGAGTAATTCACCATGTAAATGACTGTCTTGCCCATTGTAAACATGTTAACTGTATTTTCACTCAGTGTCATAGTCACTACACATTTTCTCCCTTACCATGTTGGGAACCTGCAGCACAGCTTATCAAGTGGAGCAGAGGGATCAGATAAATAATGACTAGCTATTTTATGTTATAACTGTTCTATTTCTATATATGTTCTTCCCCAGATGCTCCAAAGCTTCCCTCTGTGTCAGTGAGTCCCTCTGCTGAGATAGTGGAGGGCAGTTCAGTGACTCTGACCTGCAGCAGTGATGCTAACCCAGCAGCTAAATACACCTGGTACAAGGAGAACCAAACACCACTGCAAGAACTACAAGGCATTTATCATTTCAACTCCATCAGCTCTGAGGACAGAGGCATTTACCACTGCAAGTCTGAGAATCAGTATGGACAGATCAACTCTACATCTCTATTTGTAGATGTCCACTGTAAGCACAAAACATTAGAAAATGAATATTTAGGGCCCGAGCACGAACCGTGCGAGGTCCCTATTGAAAATGAAGGGAATTATTATTTTTTTCTGCAAAGTAACTTCAATTTTGGGGGCCTAAACATACAACTAAACAACTCACCAAACTTTGCACATAATTCACACGCGTCAAACAATTCCGTATTTTATGGGTTTCGCGCATGACCGACTTCAGATTTGTGCTGTGCAGTCTAAACCCATTGACGATTAGTTGTACGAACGGTGAGTATTTGTGGAACGGCGTTCCCATGGCGTAGCGTCCAAAATTGATGATTCGCCAGAAAACAGGAATTTATTGTCACTTCAGTCTACATGCTCACATCTGCACCAAATTTAGAATACATTATAAGAGTCCCACCCTGAACACATCCACATGCCAATATTCACTCAAAGTCATAGCGCCACCTGCTGGCAACAGGAAGTGACCTTTTATGAAGCTGCCCCCGCATGAACAAAAAATTTACATATGATTCAAACAATATACAGTATATTTTTCTTTTGGTGAGGACAGGCTGGTACTAATCAGGAAAACACATCAGAGTTTTTTCAACCAAACTAAACAGGTTAGGTGTGAAAGCAGCCTGTTCGTGTAGATCACGAACCAAAACACAGAGTAACATAGAAAGTGCTGAGGTCACAATCAGGGCCTTGGACCGACATGTCCTGATAGTCTGTAGGTTTCTTCCCAAGACACTGACAGTAAACCTACACACAACTACCAGGACAAAGATACCCACTCAGTTAGCCTGACTGGGACTACTGAGACCTCATGTCAGCTTCAGCTAAACTTTAAACAGCATTTTGCACAGACAGGAGAGGTGACTGCAGGGACCAATGATTCTTTCAACGCTCTGTCGTCATGCTTTTTGTGTCGTGCTGTGTTTTTGGTTTAGATATGTGTCATGTGAAACATAGACATGCTTCTTTTTTTTTTTGCTGCGCTCACATCTTTAATAGATTAGGATTAATTCACCATGTAAATGACTGTCTTGCCCATTGTCAACATGTTAAGTATTTTGACTCAGTGTCATAGTCACTACACATTTTCTCTCTTACCATGTTGGGAACCTGCAGCACAGCTTATCAAGTGGAGCAGAGGGATCAGATAAATAATGGCTAGTGTTGCATGTCTACTATGTTTTAATAAATTTATGAGAATTAATACAAAATTATGAATTTTAATATTCAGAGAATATTCATACATAAAGCTCTCGTTCGCGAAGCACCACTTGAGATTATTAGAACACCACCCAGAGGTCCAGAGACTCTGGGCGGTGTTCTAATAATTATACAATTATTTACTACTGATCAGTTAGTTAATAATTGCTCAATTATCTTAAATCAGTCAGTCAGTCTCATATCGAAGGGGTAAATTCTCGTGGCAGGGACTTGGAGATTGGCAATACACACACAATTCCTTTGAACAACAACTTACAGTGAAATTATTACCAAATTAAGGTGAATATAAAAATGCGGTTAAAATACACAATTAAAGATAATCTATTAACAACTCACAGAATCCCAGAATGCCTTGTTTTGCCTTACTGTGGGTCAGCGGCCTGCCTTGGCCTGTTGCGCGGGTCCCACACTAGCTGCTTCCTGGCTTTCTGCTAGGGAATTCTCCGGGGTTCTCCGTGTCTCGAATGAAGAAAACCCTCAAGGGTTGACCGTCCTCGGTCTGGCAATTAGGCTGTTCTTTCAGGTGTCCTTTGTTACTTAAAGTTAATCAAAAATCTATTTGCGCGTATTGTAATCAAATATCTTCCCACAATCAAACCTTAATTGTCAAACGGGTATGCTGTTCTTAGTTTTAAGCACTTGATAGAAAGGAAAACAGTTGTCAGTAGTTAGACCTTAAGGTTAGCCTTTCAGAATCACAGATGAGAGGAACTTAACTAGCTTTCTGGATATATTGGCTACATGTTCTTAGAGAATATAAGCAAGATACACGAATGGCATTAGATTATGGACAAGATAAATACAGAGTGACATTTATACATTCAACGGCATTTCAGACGATGGCCTGTAATACTCATTTTGTCCACTTGGGGGAGCTCGGTTACACGAGGATAGCTTTGATTCACCCTAAAACAACCTTCTGCTCAGGAGCTGGGGAATTTAGTCATTTTAGTTATTTTATTATTAAATTCGAGCTGGAAAATGAATCTAAAGGAAGTGTCACAAAGTGTTGTGAACAAAGCATTGATTACAACATAGAATGAATAACGGTCACGGATCCTTGCTGAAAATTAAACACTGCAAAATTAACTTGTTTAGATTCTTTTCAACAACAAATAACACCAACATGCTAACATAACTACTCAAATGGAGTGGAGAGACCTAATCAAGTAACTAAAAGATTATTTAATTAAACAAGGTAATGCCTTGAGTTTTGAGGAGACAGTACTCTTTTGTTTAAACAAAGGCGTTCAGGGCTGTCCTCCTGTGTCCTGGAGTTGAGGATTTCCTGCCCTCTCTTAAGAAGAGTTCCGATAGGCTGTTCAGGAGAACGCTAATCTCTGGGGAGCGTTTCTTTGTCATTTTAACAGTCAGACACCGCATTATTTGGCTGCAGCATCAGAGGTGGCCAGTTTTACGATCAGACTGCCCAGAAACAGCACTTAGGGAAAGCGAACCTTTCACCTTTTCCTTTGGGGTCTCTTCAGCCGTCTGTTGAGTTGATATCTCACCCCCTCCTTTTCTTTCTCCCAGGGAGAGAGAAAGAATTTGGAGTAGTCCAAATTTATTTGATATAAAGTGCACAAATCCACACTGTTTGTACACTACACTAGCTATTTTATGTTATAACTGTTCTATTTCTATATATGTTCTCCTCCAGATGCTCCAAAGCTTCCCTCTGTGTCAGTGAGTCCCTCTGCTGAGATAGTGGAGGGCAGTTCAGTGACTCTGACCTGCAGCAGTGATGCTAACCCAGCAGCTAAATACACCTGGTACAAGGAAAACCAAACACCACTGCAAGAACTACAAGGCATTTATCATTTCAACTCCATCAGCTCTGAGGACAGAGGCATTTACCACTGCAAGTCTGAGAATCAGTATGGACAGATCAACTCTACATCTCTATTTGTAGATGTCCACTGTAAGCAAAAAACATTAGAAAATGAATATTTAGTAGTTATCATTTTTACAACAATGGATTTTATAAAAATGTGTTTGAGATTTCGTTTCCTGAAACTGGGCAAAAGCTTAAAACCCAAGATAAAATCTGCCACCACCAAATGTAGCATACTGGTGGCATTAGAGCAATCCTGACACAGCGCTGTCAATGTGGAGAAGAGGCTGAATATATTATTAGCAGGAGGAACACAGAAACAGCAGGTGGAGTTGGAGCAAGACTCAGTTACATCCAATCATCAGTCATCCTCTTTTGAGTTGAGGTTTCAGGTCTGTGTTAATAAGATCTGTCTGTCAGATGGCTAATTGTATATAAACAGAAGAATGAACAATTCCCTGTAATAATCCTCTTGACACAATGGGAAAAAATATTGTGATTCTTTAGAAGAAATATTTTTATTTTATTCTGATTATATTATATTCTTTAGATTATTGCTCAAGAGCTGTGATTTAGGATTCATCCTGATGTGGCCACTATACATCTCTTCAAATGATTTCACAGTAAATCTTGAAATGTGTGTGTCTAATATCATACCAGTTGTGTGTAGAAAACCACAGGAGGTCAATCACATAACTCACCAAGCTTTGACACTGTGTTTGAAAGATGTAATGTCAGTGGTGCTGTGCCAACCACATGGAAATTGCACGCAGCTCCCCTATAAATAAAAGCATGTAAATTGCTATGCACCTGCCACAATGTGAGGTTCCAACAACAAACTGAAGAAATTACGTTTTACCCAAAATGTGAGAAGTTTTTGGGTAAATTTTTGTGATTCATGTGGGAGGCCACTAAGTGTCTTTATAGAAAAGGGTCATGAAGACGACACCTGTGACCAAGTTTCACGTACAGGTCTATTAGTGGTTATTAAAGCCTGCTAGCTAGCTTTGTAGAGGAGACAACAGCCTTACTCATGAAGCAGGATTTCTAAAGCAGGCGGATAACAAAGTAACAACTGGGACATCAGAATAATAAATCAAATGAATCAATAAATAATAACTTGTATTGCTCCTCCTAGCTCGTGGCACCCCATGCCTAAAAACAGGCCTGTAAACAAATATAAGTTGTCTCTCTTTTGTCCCCCAGATGCTCCAAAGCTTCCCTCTGTGTCAGTGAGTCCCTCTGCTGAGATAGTGGAGGGCAGTTCAGTGACTCTGACCTGCAGCAGTGATGCTAACCCAGCAGCTAAATACACCTGGTACAAGGAGAACCAAACACTGATTCAGGGACCAGAGGACATTTATCATTTCATCTCTATCAGCTCTAAGGACAGCGGGATCTACCACTGCAAGTCTGAGAATGAGTATGGCCAGATCAACTCCACATCTGTATCCATAGATGTCCAGTGTAAGTACAAAACATCAGCAAATCACTTGGACACACAATGTGTCAGATCAGCTCAGGTTGGTAGAAACATTAACATTTTCTACATCACAGTGTTTAAAGGAGGATTTCAGATATTTTCAGATCTAACTTAACATTTGTACCTTAAAATAGTTTGAAGCGAAAAAATTACGTATTTCATGGGCGTGGCAAAATGACTCGTTGGCGCCCCCTATTGAGCAGCTCTCTTCAATTAAGTGTACGAAATTTCTGTAGCATGTCCAGACATACAAAAACCTATTGGAGCGATGCCCTAAACCTAACAGGAAGTCAGTAATTTTGAATTTTATGGTCATTTTTGGCGATTTACAGGCTCCGTACTTTTACAAACTGCTCCTAGAGAATTAGACCGATTGACTTTAAAGTTTCACTGTCAAGACTAAAGCCATTGATGATTGAAAGTTGTACAAATGGTGAGTTTTCGTGGAACTTCCTTCTCATGGAATGTCCTTCTTGTGGCGTGCCATCGGCACGTGACAATTCAGAACCTTAGTAGTCAGAGCTGCTGCATCTACGGCATGGCCACAGCATTCCCTGACGCGCTACACATGCAAGGGCTCGTCCAGCACTGCTTGCAACTTTAATATTTTACTGGTTATCCACGGGTGGCTTTTATTTTTGTTATTCCACCAAAGTCCGCTGTTGGCTGAGAAAGGTACAATGTTGTTGCCAAGGGACAAAACGCTGTTTCAATACGGTATTTCCACAGATTGCAGCTTCCAGCAAAGAAGAAGAGCAGGGCAGAGTGGTACAACCTGAAAAAATAATGGATTTAAACATTGGCTTTGCTCCGAGCTAACCTTTTTTCTGTCTAAAAGGAAAAAAAATAAAAATCTGTGACATCAACAAAATTCTTTTTAAGACGCAAGCTGCTGCTGTATACGAACATACACGTTTTGAATTATCTTCTAAGGGTCCTTTCACACCTGCAGTTTGGTTCATTTGGTCCAGACAAGGGAAAACAGTATACAT
This sequence comes from Micropterus dolomieu, assembly GCF_021292245.1. Taxonomy (NCBI): domain Eukaryota; kingdom Metazoa; phylum Chordata; class Actinopteri; order Centrarchiformes; family Centrarchidae; genus Micropterus; species Micropterus dolomieu. The sequence continues at coordinate 12,349 of NW_025744135.1, forward strand.
TGCTGCGTACTGCTCCTGGTCCGGTTCAGTTGTATGGCCTGCACCAGAGTTCCACAGCTTTCACATCAGCCCAAATGAACCAACACGTCCTCATACCTAAACAACAAAATAGGTCATTTGACAATGCCTCCCAAACCTTTATATATAAACATTGGAAAGTAACAGTCCAGCGACAGGCTTACCAGACCTTAACAACGTTACATAAGTCACATGACATTAAACGTGTGTTAACGTTGTGAAACGGTCGCAGTTTGTTTAGTTTTAGGCAACAAAACTACTTAGGTTGCAATGTTGTTTCTTCTATATTTACATTTCTTTGCATGTTTTCTTACAAATAAACCTTCGTCAAAGCATTTTCATTGGTTTTTAACATTTCTTGTTTCAAGGTATTCTATTGAACATCTTAACAAATGCTCACCAACGAACCCAGTCTAAATGACACCCTATGTGTAGCAGGTTGCTCACTTCAGCTAGGAGCATTCAAGCACATGAGAAAGTTAGCTAGCCCTGCAAACACACAGATCAGAAAACAAAAGGCATACACACTCAACATTCAGCACACCTCTAACAACCACAACCAACTTAAGCAGAGGTTAATTTGCCGTAACAACAGACTCTGTATTGATATACATACATATACATATTGATATAGTCTGACTTAAATTGTCTCTGACTGTTTACAGGCAACCGCCGTAACTGAAAGAAACTCCGATGTGTCGGAGACTCCGAGGTGTCGGGGACAGCTCCACTATTTATGCATAAATAACGCAACTGGCTTACGTCACTGGCGTAATCGCTGACTATATAGACCTACATAACATGATCCGCACGGTCTCCTTATGTGAGGAAATCACAACAGAAGGTTAAAAAGGAGAGAGAAATCGCGAGGCCCCCTGGTGGCTGAGGCCCTGGTCAATTTCTCACCTTTGCTCATTGGTGAATCCGCCTATGTCAGTAATGCCATGTAACATAAAACTATAAATATCTCAACATTGACTTAGTTTCACATGGGACTTGAATGCTGGTCTCCTGTTCCTCCTTTGCTACCTTCATACGGTCACTATTGGTCTCAAAAAATGTACATATGATTCAAACAATATACAGTATATTTTTCTTTTCTGGTGAGGACAGGCTGGTACTAATCAGGAAAACACATCAGAGTTTGTTCAACCAAACTAAACAGGTTAGATGTGAAAGCAGCCTGTTCGTGTAGATCACGAACCAAAACACGGAGTAACATTGAAAGTGCTGAGGTCACAATCAGGGCCTTGGACCGACATGTCCTGATAGTCTGTAGGTTTCTTCCCAAGACACTGACAGTAAACCTACACACAACTAC
>NW_025744135.1:13707-14837 GCF_021292245.1 Micropterus dolomieu
TTGATGTCTGCAGGCAGAGAAGGCCTAGAGCTCTCCCGTCTGACTGGTCCACCAATAGGAGAGAAGATGACCCCTTGAGACACAGCCCCTCCTCATTTGCATAATGAGGCAGAAATGCATACAGAAATGTAAAAAGGACAGGCAGAAATAAATACCATGGGTGAAAATAAATAAGGTAAAAATATACAAAGGAAGAATAAAACACACACACATAAATAAATACATTTAAAAAATAAGTAATTAATAAATAAAGTTGAAGATTATAACAGAGAATAAATAAGGTAACTATAACAAAGGTGAATAAGTAAAGGCACTAATTAAAATATGTACATTTATGTCTCCTTGTATAATTTAATTACTACCTACATTTATTTATTTACTTTATTTTTTTGTGTATTTAATTGGATGCTTATTTATTTATTGAGCATTTATTTATTCCTGTATTTATTTCTGCCTGTGTCAGGATCGGTCCTCCATAGACAGGCTGGTACTAATCAGGAAAACGCATCAGAGTTTGTTCAACCAAACTAAACAGGTTAGATGTGAAAGCACCCTGTTCGTGTAGATCACGAACCAAAACACGGAGTAACATAGAAAGTGCTGAGGTCACAATCAGGGCCTTGGACCGACATGTCCTGATAGTCTGTAGGTTTCTTCCCAAGACACTGACAGTAAACCTACACACAACTACCAGGACAAAGATACCCACTCAGTTAGCCTGACTGGGACTACTGAGACCTCATGTCAGCTTCAGCTAAACTTTAAACAGCATTTTGCACAGAAAGGAGAGGTGACTGCAAGGACCAATGATTCTTTTTGTGACGTGCTGTGTTTTTGGTTTAGATGTGTCATGTGAAATATAAACGTGCTTTTTTAAATTTTTTGCTGCACTTACAGCTTTAATGGATTAGGAGTAATTCACCATGTAAATGACTGTCTTGCCCATTGTAAACATGTTAACTGTATTTTCACTCAATGTCATAGTCACTACACATTTTCTCCCTTACCATGTTGGGAACCTGCAGCACAGCTTATCAAGTGGAGCAGAGGGATCAGATAAATAATGACTAGCTATTTTATGTTATAACTGTTCTATTTCTATATATGTTCTTCCCCAGATGCTCCAAAGC
>NW_025744135.1:14857-16407 GCF_021292245.1 Micropterus dolomieu
TGTAGGTTTCTTCCCAAGACACTGACAGTAAACCTACACACAACTACCAGGACAAAGATACCCACTCAGTTAGCCTGACTGGGACTACTGAGACCTCACGTTAGCTTCAGCTAAACTTTAAACAGCATTTTGCACAGACAGGAGAGGTGACTGCAGGGACCAATGATTCTTTCAACGCTCTGTCTTTTTGTGACGTCTTTGGTTTAGATATGTGTCATGTGAAATATAGACTTGCTTTCTGTTCTGTGTTGATGAATTAAATTGTTTTTGCTAAGCTTACCGCTTTAATGGATTAGGAGTAATTCACCATGTAAATGTAAACATGTTAACTGTATTTTGTCTCAGTGTCATAGTCACTACACATTTTCTCTCTTACCATGTTGGGAACCTGCAGCACAGCTTATCAAGTGGAGCAGAGGGATCAGATAAATAATGTTATTTTATGTTATAACTGGTGTATTTCCATACATGTTCTTCTCCAGATGCTCCAAAGCTTCCCTCTGTGTCAGTGAGTCCCTCTGCTGAGATAGTGGAGGGCAGTTCAGTGACTCTGACCTGCAGCAGTGATGCTAACCCAGCAGCTAAATACACCTGGTACAAGGAGAACCAAACACTGCTCAGTGAAGAACCACAGCTTGTCTTCAGCTCCATCCAGTCCTCTGAATCTGGAGAGTATTACTGTGCAGCTGAGAACCAGCTGGGGAGGAAGACGACTGAATACATTGTTAATGTGAAATGTGAGTGAAAAAGTTTATTTAGAAATAACACACATCTTAAATCTGTCCAGTCTTTGCAGAAGATGATTTTACTGACCATGCCTTCATCTTTCTGCTCAACTTGCTTCACATTCAGTCTGCTGTTATTCCCTGAGGAGCTCCAGGAGATTTTAGGAAATAGTTTTTGGATTCAAACCGTCACACATCCATTTATCAGACCTCCTTCAAAGTCTAAAATTCTGCTGCACACAGCTGTTCACAGTTTATAATAAATACCAGATGTGCTACTGTAGTGACACACCCTTAACCTAGAATAATCCTAACACATCTCCTCCAGATGCTCCAAAGACCTCCTCTGTGTCAGCGAGTCCCTCTGGTAAAATCATGGAGGGCAGTTCAGTCCTGTGCAGTGTTGTCAACGTAGAAGAGAGGCTGAACACATTATTAGCAGGAGGAACACAGAAACAGCAGCTGGAGCAAGACTCAGGAACATCTATCATCAGGGCTCCTCATCCTCTTTTGAGTTGAATTTAAATGAATAATTTGCGATTCATGTGGGAGGCCACCAAGTTTCTTCATAGAAAAGGGTCATGAAGACGACACCTGTGACCAAGTTTAACGTACAGGTCTATTAGTGGTTGTTATAGCTTGCTAGGTAGCTTTGTGCCGGCAACAATAGCCTTACTCATGAAGCAGCATTTCTAAAGCAGGTGGAAAACAAAGTAACCACTTGGACATTAGAATAATGAATCAAAATAAATGTATTGCTCCTCGTAGCAGTCCACGCCTAAACAAAGGCAGATTGATAAGTTGTCTCTCTTTTGTCCTCCAGAT
>NW_025744135.1:16427-23482 GCF_021292245.1 Micropterus dolomieu
GTGTTGTCAACGTAGAAGAGAGGCTGAACACATTATTAGCAGGAGGAACACAGAAACAGCAGCTGGAGCAAGACTCAGGAACATCTATCATCAGGGCTCCTCATCCTCTTTTGAGTTGAATTTAAATGAATAATTTGTGATTCATGTGGGAGGCCACCAAGTTTCTTCAGAAAGATGGGTCATGAAGACGACACCTGTGACCAAGTTTCACGTACAGGTCTATTAGTGGTTGTTGCTAGCTAGTTTTCTAAAGCAGGTGGATAAGTAACCACTGGGACATCAGAATAATCAATCAAAATAATTCTATTGCTCCTCTTAGCTCGTGGTAGTCCGTGCTTAAAAACAGGTCTGTAAACAAATATTGATAAGTTGTCTCTCTTTTGTCCTCCAGATGCTCCAAAGCTTCCCTCTGTGTCAGTGAGTCCCTCTGCTGAGATAGTGGAGGGCAGTTCAGTGACTCTGACCTGCAGCAGTGATGCTAACCCAGCAGCTAAATACACCTGGTACAAGGAGAACCAAACACTGATTCAGGGACCAGAGGACATTTATCATTTCACCTCTATCAGCTCTAAGGACAGCGGGATCTACCACTGCAAGTCTGAGAATGAGTTGGGCCAGATCAACTCCACATCTGTATCCATAGATGTCCAGTGTAAGTACAAAACATCAGCAAATCACTTCGACATACAATGTGTTTAATTACAGATAGTGGATGTAAACGTCTGATGAGCTCAGGCTAGAAACAATATCATGTTCTAAAGTAGCATCACAAGGGGTTTAAAGGATCATTTCAGATTTTTTCAATTTTACCTTATTAATATATTCACATTTTATTTGTACATTAAAATAGTTTTTGGTGACTAATCCTTCCTCCTTGAAGAGATATCTTCGTAGAGCAACATGCAAATAAAAGCTCAGCTTAAGATAATTTGAGGTTTGAGCAGAGTGTAACGAATCAACTGTAACTTCCAAAATTACAGTTGTTTTAGTACAAAATTCCCTTTTGGTGTTTGTCCAGACAGAGATTCTTTGCTGAGCAGCAGCAGAAGGTTTAGCCCCATTGTTGTCCTAACGTTACTCTGTCATTCAGTCACGTTGCGTTTGTAGTGAACCTACGTATTTATTGGTTAATAAAATTATGAATATGAATATTTGGAAATATTAATTCATAAAACTCGTTTTGTGGCACCATCTAAAATTTTCTGTCCGCCCAAGGCTTTAGGACTCCTTGGGTATAGCTTTAATAATTACACAATCATTTTTGATCAGTTTAATCAGTCAGTCTGTCTCATATCAAAGTTGTGAATCCTCCGTCCAGTGACTTGGATTTAAACAGTACATACACACAGTTCCTGTGATCTAGGTGAAATTTATTAACTAACTAAAGTGAATACACAGTGAGGTTAAATATATCAAAGAAACAAAACAACAACAAATGATTAAACAAACAGAATGCAATCAATTAAAATCATGGAGTTCAATGTGAATTTAGTGTCTAGAAAAAACACGCATTGCAAAACAGCGTGAGGGTACAAATGCAGAAAGGACAGTGAGCATTGGTGAACACTGAAAAATTAACTTATTCAGGGATTCTTCTTTTCAACACAGTTTTTAACAAAACATAGTAAGAGAACTCTAATTGAAGTGGCAAGAACTACTAAGTAACTTAACAAATATTATTTAATTCAAACAAGGTGATAGGGAAGTTTATAAGAAATGTAAATGCTCTGTATTTGTATAGCGCCTTTCTAGTCTTTTCGACCACTCAAAGCGCTTTTACACTACATCTGCATTCACCAGTCATACACTGAGCCTAAGTGCTTAAACAGAAACTAACATTCACACGCAACCCATTCACACGCTGGCGGAACAGACACTTCAACACGCAACCAGGGGGAACCAGGGATCGAACCGCCGACCTTCCGATTAACGGCCAACCCGCTCTATCTCCTGAGCCACAGCCGCAAGAAGACAATATTCATTTGTCCACACAAAAAGGAATTTGGGGCAGCGTCCTTCTCTGGCGTCTGGCTTTTCTCACCAGTTTCACAACTGGGTGTGAAAAGGGAGAGGGCATATTAAGAGTCCAAATTAATGGCTCTTTGGTGGGGTAGCGCATCAAGACTGAAGAAGGGGGTCTTTGATGTCTGAGGTAATCTGAAAGGGGAACTTCGTTACCATGGTTACCCTGGAAGTGTTTAGATGTTGTTTAGTTTATGGCTGCTGAGGTCCTCACAGCCTGATTCAGGTTGAGGTTATTCTCTGGACAAGGTTAATATTGTAATTTTAACGGTCATGCATAGTCTGAGTCTGTTATCAGAGTCTGTTATGTCAACTCCACCAGAGGTGGTAGATTTTGATATAAAATAAATAAAATAACACTGGCTGGTTCACTACACGTTCCATACGCAAACCTTAAAGGGGCATTATGTAGTTTCCAGCGGCCACTAGCGGTGCGGTTCTAAGATTTCACTCAGACATGTTCAGGCTCTGTTCTATTTTCGCTATTGGGTTTACCTTTTCCAAGCGCCTGCGCGGCACTGAGAATTTTAGTCTATGCCCACCCACAGCGTGGGCCTCTCCTACGTCCGCACCTTGTAAATATACAATGGTGAGACCGAGCCATCAGCTTTTTCTTCAGCACTGAGCGCTCTATAGACCAGAATAGACCAGAACTTATACACACCCGGTACAGATATTTTTCTGACAAAGAAATCTGTGCCCGGCCGCAAGCTTGTGAATAATCACAGCATCAATGGCATGGTCCTTCTGTGCGTCCAGGGGTCCCCCCTTGGTTCACAGAAGCCAGGCTGTGTCAAATGAGCCCTTGAATCGGTCATTACACTTCATGCAGACGGGTTAGCACTACACACCACCCTGCGTGTAGTGTTCTCTGCTCCACACATTACACATGCTGGCACGTGACTGACCACAGCATCACCGACGCAGTCCCTCCTCCTGCATCCAGAGGTGTGTGACAGGCTGTGTTGTGCGCTGTACATGTGTGATGTACGGCATCAAGTGACGAACAGCAAGGGCAGCAGAGTGGCTTCCCTTCAGGGCCACCAGGGCACCTCATCAGCAGGTCCGACCGCTTTCAGAGACGATACTCGGAGTGGCTCGCTTCCTGCTCGATGTACAGATGGATGGACAGCCTGATCCACTGGGATCACAGGCTGCAGTTCGCCCCCCCCTCCTTCGCCGGGATTGTGGAGACTGTACTCTCCTCCTCAGCTCAGAACGCCGCCCTCTTGGCGGAGTTTCAGGAATAAGGGGTTCTACTCCCGCTACTTCCTGGTCAGGAAGAAGACGGGTGTTGAGAGGCCCATCCTGGACCTGTCACTGTTCAACAAGGCGATTATGGTGAGACCTTTTCGCATGTTAACAGTGAAACAGGTGATTGAGTGTGTGTGCCAGGGAGACTGGCTCTCCTCTATCGACCTGAAGGACGCGTACTTTCCAGTGTCTGTCATTCCTGGACACAGGAAGCTTCTGCGGTTTTCATTCCAGGGCGTCGAGACAGCCCTGGAGCCGCTGCGGCGGTCATGCATCAGGATCCTGTTTTATCTAGACGACCTGCTGCTGGCGCCGCCCCTGAATGAAGCGGTGGTGCAGACGGTCCAGCAAGTCGCACACCTGTCTTACCTGGGCTTCACAGTGAACTGGAAGAAGAGTGCTCCTCTCCCCTCCCAGAGACTCACATACCTTGGCGTGGTACTGGTACAGCTCTCTCAGGAGAGTGTGGATGCTCTGGTGGAGCTGCTCCGCCATGTTGTCCCTCGAGCGGCGGTGGCAGCTCTGTCGGTCATGAGGCTTCTGGGCCTCATGTTGGCGGCTCACGTGGCTCACGTGGTCCCCCTGGGTCCCACTGGGCCTCCTCCATATGAGGAGGTTGCCACGCTGGTTCATCCGCCTGCGTGTTGACCTGGTGAGACAGAGGCCCCTGATCTGGCCTACTGGCGGGAGCCCCTTTCTCTTCGGTCGGGGTTCCCCTGGGCAGGGTCACGTCCTCCATCTCGGTCTTCACAGATGCCTCCCTAATGGGCTGGGGCGGGACCTGCCTTTCTCAGGTAGTGGGCGGTCTGTGGCAGGCCGCTCCTGGCTCTGACATCGGCCAAGAGTGTCAGCGATCTGGCTGCCCTCTCTGTGGCTCCGTCGTGTCTCAAGATTCAGGGCGATGGCAGCTTGGCTGCGCCCTAACCCAGCATTCATGCCTAAAAGCATTACGAACTCCTTTCGGTTGTCGGGGTCATCACCCTCTCGGGTTCTTTCCTTTCCCCCCCATGGGTCGGTTGAGGACGCCACGTCCCACTTCCTCTGCCAAGTGCGAGCTCTGTCCTGTATCGAAGCATCCACACACAACAGGGAGTGGTCCAAGGGACTTACCCTGTCGGTGCAGCGCCTGACTCATTGGCTGTGCAATGCCATTTCCCAGGCTTACGTGTCTGCCGGTGAATCTCCCCCAGATGGCATCAGAGCGCACTCCACGAGAGGCGTCTCGACACTGGCACTGGGCAGGTGAGTTGTGCTTGGTGGTGCCGTATGGGCCAGTGAGGCGTTGACTTATCCTGCTTCGCCTCTAATCCAATAGCGATAGCCTTAGAAGGCGAAGCCTATACGAAATAGAACGGGGGTTACGTACTGTCACCCGGTTTCTATGAGTATAGGCGCAGCCCTCTAAGTTGAAGGCCTCACTGGACCTTGGTTCTCAGTGCTGAAGAAAGGCATTTGGGAGCCGATGGCTGGGTCTCGCCGTTGTATATATACAAGGTGTGGACATAGGAGAGGCCCACTCTGTGGGTGGGCGTAGACTAAAATTCTCAGTGCCGCACAGGCGCGCGGAAGGGGTAAACCCAATAGCGATAGGCTTAGAGGGCTGTGCCTATACTCTTAGAATCCGGGTTACAGTACGTAACCCCCGTTATTTCAAAGTTCCCACCGCAGAGGCAGATCAACCCCGGCGCCGTAACGTTACTTCATTCAGCGCAGCGAGCCGCATATCAGCACAATCCTCCTGAAAAAAGGCAGAGTGACAGCAGCTATAGACAGGCAGGGAGAACAGACAGAGCTGGAAATTCAGGTACACTCCCACTGCAACGTTACATTAATAGTTTTATCAGCTGCAGGCTGAACTAATCCATGCTTGTTACATGATCACGGTACATTTACTACATTTAGCCGACGTGCTACATCGTACACCTGCAGCTTTCAGTATCTATCTTTACCATATGTGAATCTTTCACTGAAGGCTCAGCAATGTGAGCACAGCTACATGTATTGGATGATAACGAAACGGTTAGTGATCTGGACTGGATATTAAAAGAGATTAGAGAGAGTTAGACCACAGTAAGTAACTTTACTGTAACTAGTGATAGTGCATGGCTCTTCCTCTGGGTTGTTGAGGCCGTTTTGTTGCAGTGTTTCATCATATGTGGGTCACGTTAGTTACAGTGACTGAGGTGGAGAAGCTTTGTATCTGAATAACATTATTGGTAAAACCCATAGACTGTATATAAAAACCACAATAAGCCTAAAGTGAACGTTACGAAGAAAACAGCGGCAGGTCCGAGCTACTGTAGCATTAGCTGGCTGCTCCTGGCTGCATCACTATAGGCTAACGTTAGTAAACTAGTCGCTCCACATTTGCTTTACATCCTATTTTGCAACTAAATCAACAGTGGTACACAGGAAAGTAACATGGGTCGTGTTAGTTGGTGAAGTAATATGCAAAGCTAACGTTATATAACTTTGCACCGGATAACATTAGCAACTGCTCGGAGTTAGCCTGCGAGCTAACATGACTTTCTCTTCTGTTTCTGCAGCTTCACTAATGCTCATTTTGTTCTTACTCGACATCATCTGAACCTGTTTGAGCTTCAGCACATAAACCTTTATTGTTGTTGTGTATCCTTACGGGGAGCCTGTGTTTTGCTGGGAGCCGGTTGTTTTATGGTGTTAGTGGACTGCATGTCATTAGCTGCCGTGTTGTTGCTGTAGCACGAGAGAGGCTCGGGAGTGTGCACAGGGCTGAATCCGACTCGGAGACCTCACATTGAAAGCAGAATAGTGACTGACGCAAGCAACGGAGAAAACAGGCATGTGCTTCATTTCTAACTGAGTTTTGAGCCCATTGACAATAAGGCAATGAAAATTTGATTAATTTAATTGAAAAACTTACATATAGCCCCTTTAAGGTTAAAATCAGAACATTATTTTTTACTTGTTATCCAGCAGTGGGTTGTATTCTTGTAGATCCAACAATTGCCAATGTCTGCTGAGAAAGGTTAAATGTTTGCCCAGGGAGAAAAATTCAAAATTGTTTTGTTTCTATTTACATTCTCTCCCAGATGCTCCAAAGCTTCCCTCTGTGTCAGGGAGTCCCTCTGCTGAGATAGTGGAGAACAGTACAGTGACTCTGACCTGCAGCAGTGATGCTAACCCAGCAGCTAATTATACCTGGTACAAGGAGAATGAAGACTCACCAAAAGCATCAGGACAGAACTTCACCATCACTGACTTCAGAGCTGAACACAGTGGGAATTATTACTGTGAAGCCCAGAACAGAAGAGGACGTCATAACTCCACCTTACATCTGATTGTTGTGGCAGGTACGTTTCTACCTGGCTGATTAACAGAAGAGCATCACCTGGCAAACTAATTTATGAATCAACCATACTAGTGAGGTCCAGCACAGTTGATCTAATAACTGTCTATCTCCATTTCTAGAGAAATCAACAAGGTTAATAAATATCATCAGGTTGACTCTGGTGGTTGTGATGCTGATCCCTCTGCTTCTGGTTTGTCTGTGGATGAGGTGAAACTATAAGAATGAATCAGTTCCATCACTTATCTTTAACTTTGAATAATTTACTTTCATAGTTTTGGAGTTATTCATCAATTTCTTTTATTTTTTGGTTTCAATTCAGGAAGAAGAAAACTCTGAGCTCCACTGCTGAACAAAATGAACCCATACAGACTATAGAGGTGAGAAATCTGTTGGGCCACAGTGACAGAACTTAGTCTTACAAATAGTTATAATCGGTTGGCTTATACAT
>NW_025744136.1:0-15161 GCF_021292245.1 Micropterus dolomieu
TATTGCAAAGATTCTAGAAAGAATTGTGTCCAAACAGCTGCTCACTGTGATGGAAAATAACAAATTATTTGAAAAGTTTCAGTCTGGTTTTAGGAAGTACCACAGCACTGAGACTGCCCTGCTTAAAGTCACCAATGACCTTTTAATGTCTGCTGATTAAGGCATGTGCTCAGTCCTGGTACTCCTGGACCTTAGCGCTGCTTTTGACACCATTGATCACAACATCATGTTAGACAGACTGAGGCACTGGGTGGGGATCTCTGGTACTGCCCTAGAATGGTTTTCATCCTACCTGTCAAATAGGAAATTTTGCGTGTCTGTAAACAACTATGTCTCCTCGTTCTGTCCAGTTAAATATGGTGTGCCTCAGGGGTCGGTCTTAGGACCCATTTTGTTTTCCTTGTATCTGCTTCCCCTTGGACATATTATCCATAAACATGGTATTTATTTTCAGTTCACTTAACTGCCTTTGTGAAGTTAAAAAATGGATGTCAAATAATTTCCTCCAGCTGAACTCAGACAAAACAGAAATCCTGGTCATTGGGTCCCAGCAGATGGCAAAACAAATACTGCCATCTGCTGGTTCCCTAGTAAATCACATTAAGCCTGTTGCAAAGAACCTTGGTGTTTGGTTTGATAGTAATTTAAATTTCGAGCAGCACACCACAAAGCTTGTTCAACCATGTTTTTATCAACTTAGAATTATAGCAAAAATTCGATCTATGTTAACTTCTAAGGACACTGAGACCATTTTACACGCCTTCATCTCATCACGCCTGGATTATTGCAACAGCCTTTTCACCTGTTTAACCCAAAAATCTATTGATGGACTCCAGACTGTCCAGAATTCAGCTGCCAGGCTTTTAACCAGAACAAAGAAATGACCACATTACTCCTATTTTAGCTTCATTACACTGGCTCCCAGTATGTTTTAGAATTGACTTTTTATTTTTAAATTCTATTGATCACTTTTAAAGCTCTTCATGGCCTCTCGCCTTGTTATATTTCTGACCTTTTAGTCCCATACACACCAGCACGTACATTGAGATCCTCGGGCAGAGGTCTGTTGTCTGTTCCAGAGTCTCGACTGAAAACTAAAGGGGACAGAGCGTTTGCTGTCAGGGCCCCGAGGCTCTGGAACAGCCTGCCCGAGGAAATCAGGTCGGCTGAGTCAGTGAACTCTTTTAAGTCCCTTCTTAAAACATACTTTTATAGGAGAGCCTTTCCCGATCTTATTTGACTTTATTTTATAGACTTTTCAATGTTTTCTTGCTTTCATCTTGTATTGTTTTTGTAGTATTGTCTTTCGGGTATTATTTTCTTTCTTTTCTTTCTTGTTTTAGAAAAGTGATACAATAATCATTACAAATAATGATTATTATTATATTATTTTGTTACCTTGGACTCTGAAAAAGTGGCATTGCTATTTTATTTTTTACTGTTTTCTGAAATTTTTAAGAAAATTTGATGAATTGAGGAATTAACTGGCAAATGAATTCATAAAATAAACTTTAGTTGCAGCCTTACATGTTAATACAGTGTAAGCAGAACTTTGTACAGTGCCCCTAACACGGGCCAAAGGTGCCCTTGAGCAAGACCCTGAAACCCTAACTGCCCACTGCTCCTTATAAGGATGGGGGAGATCTTATCTGGTTATCTGTGTGTTGATCTGTGTCCGTGTGTGTACCTGAGGTCGATGTGTGTCAGCTGCAGGAACTTGCAGATGTCAGGAGAACAGCAGATCAGTCTGTTGAAACCCAGATTGATATCTGACACTGAGGATTGGAAGTCCACCAGTCTGCGCACACAGCACACTTAGGTTTAGTCTGGGAATCACCCATGTTCAAACAACCTTTTGTACAGATACAATGTTTGATCTTTGTCACATAGTGATGAATACAGCACCAACAGGTGCTGAGTGTGGGTGTGTTGTGTGTATACCTGGGAGGTATGGAGGTCAGCTGGTTCTTGCTGAAGTTAACAGTGGTAACACCTTGATCTACTGCAGCATCAAACACCTCATCTGGAATACTACCTGCCTGCATCTCGCTAAACACAAAACACACAAAGTTACCCTCTAGTTACTCTAACTTGTAGAGTAACTAACAATGTTTAGTCTCTTAAGCCTTTTGCTATACACACTGAATTAAATAACTCTGATGTGAAAGTCGCTTTAGTGCTAAACTATGCAGCTTTCAAGTATCATTCCAGCTTATTACAACTTGGGTCTTATTTATTTTTGATCAGTCCTGATAATATTGTACTCAGCAAGGTAATTACGGAGTTCTGTAATCTAAATTACAGTGACAATAACAAAAAAGATCGATGATCACAAACACACAGGTTAGAAACAAACTAACAGTTCAGTATGGACAACGAAAGTGATATTTCCGCCGCAGTAAGTTAAGTTTGGTGGTATGGCTCTGTTCTGGGATCTTCTACGTGGCTCCGTGAAAAGCCACGAGGCGGGAAGAGCACCTCCATGTGCTTGCATGGAAAGCCCGAGGCAGAGGGCAGCAGTAAAGACCCCCCAGGATACAGAACAGAGCGGGCATTAATAACAGAATGAAATGATTAATCAGATAAAGCCTGAAAGGTGGAGTTGGAGTGGTGGTGGGTTATAAGCTGTTTGCAAATGGGCAGGCAGGCTATTGCAGCTTAAATAAGGCGCCTAGTATAGAATTTGCCTGTGAATGCTAAGCGAGGAATCAGCTGAGCTGTCAGCTGATGTGGCTGGCTTAAGATGGCTGCCATCAGCTGATGTGCTGGGACTGTGAGCCGTGTTTGACTTCACTGATTTTATGCATTCTCCAAACCAGTTTATTTGGAGGTCAAACTGGAAGTGAGAACACCTGAAATGTTGCTAATAATTCTTATGTTAACATAGCGATTACACAACAAGTACAAATACTATGATTATATAACATCCAAGTACATAACTGACATCTTATCACCATGCTCTGACAAAGGTGTTGAAACACACCAGCATATTTGCCGGCCTACTGAAAATAAATGTATTTGAAGGATTAATACAAGGGGATTCTTTTTCTGTTTGTGAAGAAAGTGTCACCTTTTTGTTGAATTTGTTTTTTTTTTTAGAAATGCAGACAAGTGTGTATCACTAACCTGTACATCAATAACTTGAGAGTTTTAATGTTGTGGACATTGACCCTGGTCTGGCTGGGTAAAGTCATAGCTGTATGTCCTTCATCTGGTCTCTCAGGCTCCTCTGTAAACCACACACACGGTTATTAATATTGACAGGTTAGCACTTAGCATTAACACATTACAGACTAACAACCACAGAACAATTTTGTTACAAGGATTTAATCAAGGAAAACAACCAACAAAAATTTAACTGCTGGAACTTTGAGCAGTGCCTGTGAGCAGTTGTGGTCGAGTGTTCGCGGACACCTGATGTTCATTCAGTCTCTTGTCCAGGCTCCTTGCTGTTTCACTGATCTAATGTTCCAAGGAATGTGATAAGAGTTCTGGATACTGTATTCTAAATGGTGCCCCATTTCCAAGAAAGCTGCTCACTAGATTCATACAGCAAAATGGGCTTTCAGGCTCCTACCTTTTTGGGCCATAGAGGATGCCCACTTGAGTCCTTCTCTGGCTGAACTGGTTGACACATGAATGGCACAAGCTTTCATCTTAATTTTTACTAGATACAGTGTATGAAATTATAATGATGGAAAGAGTGATTCTGAGTTGTTTGTGATGGTAAGCAAAATGTAATTAGCACTTTCATTTTTTCCATAATTATCTCATGTGACCTGCAATTCTGATCGAAGCCATCCATCCATCGTCAACCACTTATCCTGTGTACAGGGGGGCTGGAGCCAATCCCAGCTGACATTGGGCGAAAGGCAGGGTACACCCTGGACAGGTTGCCAGTCCATCGCAGGGCCACACATAGACAGACAACCACTCACACTCACATCCACACCTAAAGACAATTTAGGGTCACCAATTAACCTAGCCTGCATGTCTTTGGATGGTGGGAGGAAGCCGGAGTACCCGGAGAGAACCCACGCAGACACGGGGAGAACAAGCAAACTCCACACAGAAATGCCGGGACAACCGGTTTGAACCCACAACCGCTGCACCACTGCGCCGCCTGATCGAAGCCACTATGCCAAAATCCCTTTACACTGCAGTGCAGTAGCTGATCCCCACAGTTGTCGTCTGTTGTGTCTTACACAACTCCAGTCTTACTTCTGTATACTAGCAAGGTGCTGAATGGTTTGTGGTAAGTGCAGACTGTCTGTGACTCTGGTTAGTTGTTCTGACAGTTTGGCTGCATAAGAGTCTTTGTTGATTTAACAGTGTGTCCTGGTCAGAAGTCTCCTCATCCACTCCTTGTACATGTTGGCACTGACTGTGATGGCCACTCTAGAACCTTCACTTTTCTGCCGTAACCACTGGAGGGTCAACTTGGCCTTGTGCACTGGGTCATTTTAATGCTGGATAGGCCAAGAGCGTCCCATGCCAGCTTTCGTGCAGCTGAATGCAAATGGTCTGCCTGTATTTTGTGATAACATGCTGCATTCATCTTGCCATCAATTTTCACAAGATCCCCTGTGCCTTTATAGCTCACACACCCCCAAAACATCAGTGAGCCACCACCATGCTTCACAGAGAGGATGGTATTCTGTTCACCATAGACCTTGTTGACCCCTCTCCAAACATAGCTCCATTTTGGTCTCGTCAGTCCAAATTACAGCACTGCACCGGTTTTTAATGGAACTATTTCAGCCCTTCAAGACAGTGTATAAAAAAAGTTTGAAGTCAGCACCAGAACAGAACCGTACCTTTAATTCTTCCTCTTAAATATTTCAGAAGCTCATTGGTTCCCTTCTGTGATGAGGACAACAAAACAGAGGTGTAAACAGTTAGATTATTAATATAAATGTTGTAGTGAACCAGTATGTGAACATTACCAGCTGATTTGAAGGTTTTACATGGAAACAGATCACTGAAATTCCATATAATATTCCATAATATAGAACCATCTCTAAACATATCAACTCAACAGTTGGAATTTCTAGTTTCACATTTCTACTAAAATGCAGTGTACAATGCATGACTGTATTTATGCAATTCATGACAAAAAGCAAAACATTTTAAAGCTGTCAAACAATAACTTTTCTTATAATTGACAGCTGTTTGAAGGAACATTCCCTTGAGGACCTGTCTTTACTGGCAAATGTGTTCCAACAGAGGCTGAAAAGTCGTTACATGGAGGTTACCGTGACACAGTCAACTGTCTAGTCTATAGCACTCATCTCTCCCAGGCACTGACCTGGACCAGATAAAGTTCAGTTACCTGGAGCTCACTGTACTACTTTCTTTAAGCCCAAGCGGATTTTCCCCCAGTTTTTCTATTACTTACACAATCTATTGTGCTTTATATTTGTACTTACTTTGTACTTGTAGATCAATTTGTTTTCAATTTACCATTAACATCTAGATAAGATTTAGAAACTTTTAAGTGAAGTAAAACAACTGTGTTTAGCAGTGTAATATAGTTTGCTAATTCTGTGATTTCAGATTTGAGTATTTGTACAGGCTGTACTACAACTGCATCGTTCTTTCTTCAGCCTGTTTTAGTGTGCATGCTCTGTGTTTGTGTCCTGAGTGTGTCACCTACAGTGAGCAGATCCCTTCTGATTCCTCGCAGAGGGTTTCCCTCCAACAGTAACACCTTCAGATCAGGCAGCAGGCTGAGCGATGCTGGAAGACTGACAGAGATCCATTACATGAAAATACCTGAAACTCAGGTGATTAAAGTGTACTGAGAGTATGTACTGGTTCATATTTTCTTTCTTCTCTATTTGCATTTGCTCCAAACATTTGATGTGGAAGAATCAACAGTGTTAGCTATGAGGCTTACACCAACACAGTGTGCCTGCATGTCCCAACACAGTGAAATAACTGAGTGTGATCACATAACATAATAATAAAATATACAACATAAAAATATAAAAAATACAAAAGAATAACCATAAAATACAAAGTGTACATAAATGTGTCCCAGTGGCTAATTCTAGACTCCACCTGGGGAAAGAATGAAAGTGTGAACTGGTGTAAAGATAGTGGCTATATTTGTTAGTGGACGGATGTTTCAGTCATGTGTTGAGTTTGGCTCATGGTACAAACAGTTCACTGCTATAGGAGGACATGGAGTCATGATGCAAGTAACCTACGTGGTAATGTCATTGTTGGTGAGGTCGAGTCTTGTGAGTGTGCTCAGAAAGGATATCTGTTCAGGGATGGTTTTGATTTTGTTGTCGCGGAGCTCTAGAAGAGACAAGGTTGTCAGGACGGCCAGCTGCTCTGTCTCCAACTGCTCAATCTGGTTGTTACCTACATACAGCTCCTACACACACACACACACACACACACACACACACACACACTTCCTGTGGCCATAATATATAAACAACATTTAAGGCAATGTAGATTTGACAATTTTAGACATTCCCTGACTTAAAATAGCGATGCAAATTTCTTGTCTGGCAATGTTAATGATCAATAATTTAGTTATCATGACAAGCTTGTAAAATACAAAATGCATACATATTTTCAAGTAAATTGGGGAATCAAATGAAATAACCAGAAGAAAATAATTTCAATCAACTCACTTTCTCAGTGTAATTAGACATTACCCATAATGCTCCTGCTCTGCCTGCTCTTATGCAACACATTGCCAAACTAACTTCTATACTTCTTAAACGTTAAGAATCTGTTTTGTTTGCTGCTGACACTACACCTTGGGCTTGGACAAGTATCTATCTTTTCATACCTTTCTGACATTTCACTGGGGTATTTGTGTAAAAAAATAAAGACAAAAACAATATAAAAACTGAGCTTCTTGTGATAGAAGTCAGCGCATATGACAATGTCCAGGAAAAGTAAAGGGGTTTATCACTAGGCCTGTCACAATAATTTAATTATCGCCTTTATCATAAGATACACTGTATGGACGTGACCACAATCATTTTTGCTAACCTCGGTACTGCCCATTGTGTTTACCTGCGTGCTTGTTTACATGAGAATAAATGTTTCAGCCAGTCGCGCTAACCATGGTAGTACAAAAATTAAGGGCAAATTACCAAATCAGCAAAATCTGAGCAAGTCAGGAAAATCAGGCAAGCAAAACACTCTGCTTCTTAATCGCTCCCTGTGGGGTATGAAGCCGGTCACAGAGGTGCAGGTTGTTCTGGTTGTGTGGTTTTATTTATTTAGGATATTTGAATTTTTTTTACATTTAAATTGAAATGTTGTGATTATTCTTAAGGAAAAAAAGAGTTGCTCTCTGAAACTGTGTACTTGCGTTACTAAGCATTATATTATCATTATATAAGTGGCAAAAAATAGTATAAAAATGACAATATTGTTTATCACAATAAATTCTGGGATTCGTCCAAATAGTTGCTATTGTAACTGGCCTAGTTATCGTATTTTAGGCAGTTTCACAAGGCAAGGTTGAGGGCATACACTACAAAACATCACCTCAATACATCTTCTCTGTATCAGCTAAACTGAAAGAGGTATTGAAAGTCACACTGTCTGGATTTCTAAATACCTTGGTATGCCATAATACCATGATACTGCCCAAGCCTACCACAGACAACAGCACTCCTAAGCTGTTGTACCTGTTCAATTAAAAACAACACACAGAAAGCTCAATAAATCTGACTGTCATAAATGTAATGCTATCAGCAATGTTCACACCACAAATCATCTTTAGGCTTCATTCAGACCAAATCAGACACTGCAGGAAAAGAACACAGCGACAGAAAAGTTGATCCTCTCCCAGTTATGTCCTCGCTTGGTTTATTAAATGAACCCAGCTTCGATCTGTGTCGGAGTTGCAGTCTGCTGAAAAACTGAGATACCAAAAGTTATCCTTTGATTTGTTTGAGAGAGACAGACGGTGATGGTTGAGCGACCTAGAGAGTGAATGAGGAGAGAGAGCGCCAGCAGTGAGAAAGCTGGTGAATCAGAGAATTAAAAGTTATTTTTGGATTATTTCAAAGTTGTTATGTTCTAAAGCACAAATATACACGCCCATAACGCCGCACAGTGCTGTGGCTAATCGCCACAGTGCCTGATTTGGTCTCAACAAAGACTTAGACACGGAGAAACTCTCGTGTCGCTATGGTTACCTTAAGCACAGGTGCAGGGAGCTTTGGGAGGAGGCGGAGCTTGTTGTGTCTGAGGTAGAGCTGCTCCAGAGCAAGCATCTCTGATAGGCTGGCAGGAATTTCAGTCAGCTGGTTATTGCTGCAGTCCAGCAGCTTAACATCTAGAGAATCAAGTCCGAACTCAGTCCAACACATACTCTTACAGATACTCCTACTGCACAAGTGTTTCAGGGACTTACTATGCTTGTTGAACAGCGTCTGAAACCCACTTCCCACACGCCTTTCTAAAGTTAGAACTGTAACTTTATGCAGTCATTAGCCAGGTGTGTGGAGAGTTAAAATAGGTGGAGTTTGGACTTCTCCCTTGCACGCTTTTTAAAAAGTTTTTCACACAACTACTACAGTCACTTCCTCTGTTGAGACGACGTGACTTCTTGGACAAAGATCAGGGAGGCAGTGAGATACAGCTAGGAGGAGGCCGCATTCCAGGGTGGCCATTTGCTGCATTACATGTGGTCATGTCGCTCTGCCGCTTGTTACATAGCAGCAGGGTCGGGGAAATCCAGTTACAGTTAGGGATGCACCCAAATGAAAAATTCTTGGCCGAAGCCGAATATAATGAAAAAATTTGCAGAATACCGAACAAGTACATTCACATGTTTTCCATTTATTTTTACCAATTATTTTTTTTTACCATTGCATAAATTAAACAGTCAAAATGTGCCTTTTGCTCTGTTTCCAACAGGATTTGGAGAGACTATGGTGGGTGGGTCCGAGGCCCGAGAGGGTCCGGTAAAGTAAATTCTCCATTTGTGTCCATTTATTTTTAATGGACACATGTGATGTGTTTTATACTTTCTGTGAATATAATCCAATTAATCTTATTTCCATCCTGTATAGACGCCTTATTTTAAAAACCGGATGTTGTCACATGTGTATCCTCGCGCTAAATTCATCAAGTCCGACCCAATTTGATATATAAAGTTGTTTGTGGTTCTCGTATGGTGTAACATGAAGACTTCACAGCCTCTCTTCAGGTAGGACTCTCATACTGCAACACTTGTCTTTGTAAAGAGAGAAATTGACAGGATAAAGTCCCTAACCTGCCTGTCAGCTCGCACTCTTCCATTTCAGTGGATTTACCATAAAGGCTTGAATACGTGTGCACTCCAAATATATGTGCAGCTAGCTTAATCGCCTTCTCAGAAACGAGTGACAGAAACACTTAGTGGTTCAGACCCTTTGTTGCCTTTTCTAAGAAGTCAGCCACAGATGGGTGGATGTGCTAGGAGACAATTCAGCAGAACAGTGTCTGCAAATGGCCATTTTTGCATCTTTCTCGAACACTTTAAAATCCTTCCACACTGCCATGTCAACATAATTGTTCGGTAACATTTAATCGATCTTCTGATTTATTAGGCAGAACAATGAAAGTGCTGTTTTTGCTATTTTCGGCCGATTAATTTCGGTGGCCGAACATTTGGTGCATCCCTAGTTACAGTAAATAGCTGTATTGAAATGGCATGTAAGCCACCCTCTTACCAGTTGGATTTTGGAGTGCACCCACTTAGAACAGGTAGAAGTGGTCAGATTACGCATGGTACCAAATTACGGCTGCAGCTAACGATGATTTTAGTACTCGAAGCTTCTACAGATTATTTCATCGATTCATTGATGCATCGTTTAAGTACTTTTGCTTGCCCGAGTTTGAGCCCTACATGACAAATCACAGCCCTCAGAAAAGAATGGAGCCAATCTGTCAATGCAGGGCGCTCTGGCAAAACAACACATGATCATCTGGCAGAGAAGCTGAACCTGGCTAAACTATTATTGCATGGCAACATTATCCTGCAATGCACCACCTTGGCCAATTACATACATGCAAGCATGCATTCCTGATGGATTACTTTGTAATGTGAAAAATTAATGTTTTTACCATTTACCTTGTGATCATTATTAAGAAAGCATTAGCATTTCACACATTCCACATAGAGCTCGCTATGTGTTTGTTGGTCACATGTTTTCCTTAATATTCACATACCCTAAATTGTCAAATAAACACAAAAAATAGAGGAGGATAAAAACATTCACAATATATATGGGCTGCTGCGGCTCAAGAGGTGGAGGCTGTGCCATCGCTGTGTGAGTGTTGCTTTCCGTTTCTGATGAGCAGTTGGCACCTTAGCCTCTGCATCAGTGTATCAATGTGTGTGAATAGATGAATGTGACGCAGTGTAAAAGTGCTTTGAGTGGCCGGAAGACTCGAAAGGCGCTATACAAGTACTAACCATTTATCATACACCATATAAATAGCAAATTCTGTTTATTGTCCACTTCCACAGCACTAATGCCACCAAATACATCAAAACAGAATTATGCCATACTCACCAATTGGTAGCTCTCGATTTCTCTTTTCAAGACAAATAATGTGCAGACTCACTAATTATTTCCAAGCACTTCTCCTTTCAATTGTTTTCCAATTACTGTTATTCTCACTAAATTACTGTCAATGAAACTCATGACTCTTGCAGAGTTTTCAACATAAAAGCCTACTAGGAAAGGGATTATGCCCTTTTAGTTGTTGAAAGGCTTTTAATGTGAAACATCTGTGCAGGAAGGGTTAAATTCCATTTCATTCATTCAATTCAAAAAACAGAAATGTAGAAGCAACCTGGAAATAAAATGTAATTAAAACCAGTATTTCTTTTAAAAAGACGGAAAGATAGAATTAATGCTGTGGAAATTAATTAATAAGACATTAAACTGATGTTATTAAGACAATAGTTTAACATGGGAGACGTTAACAGCAAATTACTTGAATGAGTGAGAACCTTCAGACAGTCAATGGTTGTATTAGAGAAGTGCCTTTATTTCTAGTATTTTATTTTTTAGCTCATGTCTGTGAAGTTTCCTGGGAAGTGATGAAAGGACAGTATTGTAAGTGTGGGATAAGGTGTGGTGTAGGTCCCCTTCTCTATTAAGCGAAGGCTTCTTAACCCAGAGTGTAAAGACACCAGGGTTGAAAAGCCCTCGCTGGTTGTTCAGACTTGGCTTTGGGTGTCTCTAACAATCATAACCACTGTCGTTACAACAGCCAGGAGCACTAATGACCCAGCGGTATCAATGATCTATGCAAAACACTGCACAGAGGTTAAATAGCTGAGTTTCCCTACTAGTCAGTCAGAACTTAAGTCTCTTGGATGAGGGACAAAACGTCTTCTAGGATCTTCAACCAAGTCCAGTTGCCCTATATTTTAATTTTCCTTCGATAACCATCGACTGTATGAAAGAAGTGGATGTAGACATTGTGACGTCTCCCATTGGTTTCTGGACTGCCATTTGGATGCCTCGTGTTTGGCCATTAGGCCGTCGCCATATTGATTCTTTGCACCCAGCAAGACGTGACAATATTCGGATGAGACGTTGGCGCTAGTTTGGTTCACCTTAACTGTGATTTTAACCGGGATGCTCATTTTGGCTAGCTAAAACCAGGCTTAAAACAAAACGTGCTTACCGGAAAAAGTAACCACTGACTCCTAATTAGCTTTTTTAAATAGATTTCAATAGAATGCTGGTTCAAGTTACTTCCGGGTGGCCTCAATTTTAGACCTAGAGTCCTGCTTGAATATAACTGTTTCCAATAAGGCCTGGTTCTCTCAACCGCTAAGGTAAACGGTCACTATCTGATCATTTATGGTACATACAGTATGAAAAGGAGCCATGTAAAAAAACAAAAAAAAACCAAGTATAGCTGGTCTTACTTGTGAGCTGGGTCACGGTGTCAGGCAGACAGCTGAGTTTGTTGTGACTTAGATTCAGTTTCTGTAGACAGGTGAGGCGGCCGAGGCTGGAGGGCAGGCCCATCAGGTGGTTGTTGGACAGATCCTTCAACAAATCACAACCAAAAGGACACCTCCGTCAGCCAATCACACAACACAGTAGACAGAGCCTGGTGGGAGTGTAATACACTACACATCCAGTATGTGTTAGTTACCAGCTCGGTCAGGTTCTCCAGTTGTCCCAGGACCTCTGGCAGGGTCTCCAGCAGGTTTTGCTGGAGTGTGAGGCTATGGAGGTTCTTCAAAGTACACACTTCCACAGGAAGTGCTCTCAGCTGGTTATGACTGTCCGCACATGAAAACAAATACATGATTGTTTTCTTAAAATCCTAGACATATTTTTCATTCATTTCCCCCTTAGTTGTCAGTCCCATTCAGGGCTTAGTGCTGCTGACAGATGTGCAGAGCTGAATTGGAAATTAATTAAGTTTGGGCAATTTGGGGATTCATATGCTTCATTTCCACTGCATGGCACACCACAGCTTGTCTCGACTGACTTGGAACCGTTCCTTTCTTTTTCTGCCGGCAAAAGTTGTGGACAGTTCCTGGTAATGGGTACCAGGATTTTTTGATATCACCTAGGTTGAGGTTCAAAGCACTGTCACTTGCGCAAAACAGGACATCGCTACCATCAATAGCAACTAGGGCTGACCCCAAATAGTCGAAGATTTGATGCTTCATTAGAAGCAGCCTGATTTGATTGCCAATCTCACTGTTGAATCTTCGTAGCGGCGTTATGAAACAAGGATCATGCCATTTGGAGCATATTGGGGTGCATAAAACTTCCGGTTTTCTCCCAAGTAGTTAATATACAGCATATTATGATATGAATATCAACATACTGTATAATGCTGTAAATAAACATGTGAAAAGAAAGAAACTTTCAATAAAACTTGTGCAACACTGAAGAAATGACACTTTGCTACAAAGTAGTGAGTGTACAGCTTGTATAACAGTGTAAATTTGCTACCCCCTCAAAATAACACATCACACAGCCATTAATACCTAAACTGCTGGCAAAGTGAGTACACCGCTAAGTGAAAATGTCCAAATTGGGCCCAATTAGCCATTTTCCCTCCCCGGTGTCATTTGACTTGTTAGTGTTAAAAGGTTTCAGGTGTAAATGGGGAGCAGGTATGTTAAATTTGGTGTTATCGCTCTCACACTCCCTCATACTGGTCACTGGAAGTTCAACATGTCACTTCATGGCAAAGAACTCTCTGAAGATCTGAAAAAAGGATTCCAACATGATAACGACCCCAAACACACCTCCAACACGACCACTGCCTCGCTAAAGAAGCTGAGGGTAAAGGTGATGGACTGGCCAAGCATGTCTCCAGACCTAAACCCTCCTGAGCATCTGTGGGGCATCCTCAAACAGAAGGTAGAGGAGCGCAAGGTCTCATCACATCCACCAGCTCTGTGATGTCATCATGGAGGAGTGGAAGAGGACTCCAGTGGCAACCTGTGAAGCTCTGGTGAACTCTATTCCCAAGAGGGTATATGAATAAAGATGTCCACACAAAATATTGACACTTTGGGCTGAATTTGGACATTTTCACTTTTGTAGATGTACTCACTTTTGTTGCCAGGTGTTTGATTTGTTATTTTGAGGGGACAGCAAATTTACACTGTTACAAGCTGTACACTCACTACTTTACATTGTAGCAATGTGTCATTTCTTCAGTGTTGTCACATGAAAAGATATAATAAATTATTTGCAAAAAATGTGACTGGTGTATTCACTTTTGTGAGATAAATAAAGAAATGTAGGCTTTAATTAAATTATACAATGAGACATAAATGTATATATCTCTTTTAATTAGCTTCTTTGTTTATTCACCTAATTACTGTATTAATTTATTGTCCTTTATAATCTTTATTTATTAATTAGTTATTTTTAAAATGTATTTATTTATGAGTGTGTTGTAATATTTTTCTGTTTTATTCTTCCTTTACATTTTCTACCCTATTTATTTCCTAAATGGTAGTTTCCCCTTTTTCCATTTCTCTATTAATTACTGCACCATTATGCAAATGTGGCTTGTCTCAAGGGGTCAACTTCTCACCTATTGTGTTTTCAGTTAGCGACATACGCGGACACAGAACTGCTGGAAAGTGAGCCGTTTTTCGTGAGAACCCCATGGTCAGGCTTCCGCAGCCAAATCCAGAGTGCACTCGTATTCAAGCCTTTACGGTAAATGCACCGAAACGGATCATCTTGTTGCTCTGCTACTATCAGCTGCTCTGCTGAAATTTCAACCTTGCTGTTGTATCGGGAGCGACTTAACAAGTGGTGATTAAGAAAAAGCATAAATAAAATGTAATTTGTTAAGCTATGAGGAGAGGAAAAGTATGCTAGCCACTAGGCTAATTTATGCAGTGTAAAATGCTATAGTCTATAAGCTAATAATGGTGACTAGCAAAGAAACTAAACTTCACAGTTATTAAGACAAATTTTATGATTTTGTTAAATGTGATCGTTATTAATCCATGTTTTATGTGTGGTAGTGGAGTCAATTTATAGTTACTGCACTTAACCAGTTAAAATTAGGGCCCGAGCACGACCGTGCGAGGTCCCTATTGAATTTGCTCGGATTATATATTTTTTTTTCTGCAAAGTAGGCTCAACTGACATGGCCTAAACATACTCGAAAACTCACCAAAATTTGCAAACATGTCAGAACCGGTGAAAAATTTCGTATTCTACAAGTTTCGCACATGGGCGTGGCAAAATGACTCGCTAGCGCCACCTAGAAAATTGGAAAAGATTAGCCCCTCGTTCACGTTCAACCTACATGTACGAAATTTTCTGGGGACATGTATCATATCAAGACGCACAAAAAAGCCTCAAGAACCCATAGCCTAAAGTCAACAGGAAGTCGGCCATTTTGAATTTTACGGCCATTTTTGGATGATTTACACACTTCGTACTTTAACGAACTCCTCCTAGGGATTTAGTCGGATCGACGTCAAATTTCTGCTGTGCCTTCTAAAGGCACAGCAGAAAAGTTGTGCTATTTGCAAGTTTTCGTCAATGGGCGTGTCCATGGCGTCGATGATTCGCTATGAAACAGGAAGTTGTTGTAACTTCAGTGTACATGCTCACATCTTAACCAAACTTTACGTGCTTGATAACTCTCCCACCCCGCTATGGAGGACCGAT
>NW_025744136.1:15261-22500 GCF_021292245.1 Micropterus dolomieu
AGCTATGCAGACTGTTGTAAAGAAAGAACATCTTTTTCTTCTGTTCTCTACTTGTTATAGTTACACAGTATTAGGGGTGTGGGCTGTATTAAAAGTATCGACTGTTCTCCCATGCTCTAACACACAGTAACGATGAAATGTGTGCTGTTCACACATTCTTCCTCTGTATGTACACATAAACAACAAGGCAGGGAAATATAAAAGGAATTTATTTTATTGTTTGGGTACATTATTGTTCAGTGTACATGTTCACATCTGAAACAAACTTTACGTGCTTGATAACTCTCCCACCCCGCAGACATCTACACACCAATACCGATTTATATTCATAGCGGCAAGTGCTATGTAGCTCCACATAGGGGACACAGGAAGTGACATATAGCACCTTCATGCGGCGTCGGAACCGCGTAGGAAATTCACAGCCGCACCGGCAGAGCTCCAGAATGTGCAACTCGGCCGGCTCACGCGCGGACGCGCTACAAGTGCGAGGGCCCGCCCAACGCTGCTTGCAGCTTTAATTATTTAATGTTTTTTTTCTTTTATGTCCTAAAGCACAGAAAGAAGATACTACTGTGCATACTGTGTTCACTTCCATCTTTGTCTGAGAAGAAGAAGAATTAAATGAATTCCTTTTATATTCCCCCTTGCATGCCTTGTTGTTGTTGTGTAAATACAGCAGAAGAATGGGAAAACAGCACATATCCCATTGTTACTGTGTGATTATAGCACATGGGAGAATAGTGGGTTACAGATACTTTTAATACAGTCCACACCCCTAATATTACTGTGTAACTACAGGATACAAGTGGAGAACACTGATTATTTATGCATAGTATATTCATATTGTGTAATGTGTATAAAGAATGAAAATAAATAGGCCTACTAGGCTCCTCTGTACCAGGGCTGGACTGGGACAAAAAAAAAAATATAGTCGGCCCGGGCATTTTTGGCCCAGGTGGCCCACTAGAATCAGTTGGCAAACACACACGTACCTACTGTTATATTTCCCTGTAACATGCTACATGTATTGAATAAAAGGCAAAATTAAACAGTCGCACATTTATCAAGGGAAACCATAATCATTTTATGATGATACATAGGGACCTCGGTTACCCACAGCAGCGTGGGCTTTGCCAACGCCAGGCTGACAAAATAACATCACCTAGTCAGCCATTAGGACAGTTAGCTGAAGCTTCAACTGCATTAGTAAACTATGCTAGCTACAAAACAATGTCAAAATAGCTTATGCTGCGCTATTGGACATTGAGTGATCACCAGCAGTAGCTGACAGTCTCACTTTATGATAGTGTTATGATTGCAATATTATCATTGAACTTAACTGAAGTAATCATCATCATCTTCATTATGGCATGGCACACCTCCCCACCGGTCCCTGTTAAGCTACTCCATGCTTTCTGGTTCACCTACATTCACCTATCCTGCTCACTCTGTCCCTACTGCAGCCTTGGTAACAAACATATCGGTTGTTTGGTGCCATCTGTCACGAGATTTATTAATTTGGCCGGCAACTTCTTCACATCCTCTTTGTACTTCTGACACAAGAAACATATGAGAGAGGCGTAGGAAGTGGGAGCTAATCAGAGATGTGATTGGGCCAGCCCAGTGTCAGTATTTAAAATGAATTAATGGGCTGCTGTGCATGCTTTATGGGCCCATTTTTTAAACAATTATATAAATAAATACTTTTTAAATTACAACAGCCCCAAAGGTGCGCAGGCCTACTGGGCATTTGCCCGGTATGCCAGTATGCCAGTCTGCCCCTGCTCTGTACTTATTTAACATTTAAGATTAGCTGTGTTTGATCCACCTTCATACACATGTGACATTATTACATTACTGTATTACTTGAGAAAGGTAAGTTGTTTTCTGCTCCGGCCTGCCCCTTTTAGCTGCTGCAGTGTAGGATGAACGAAGAATAGACCCGTTTCTCAACATGTTATTTTTCTAAATCATACAATGAAGTATAAGAAATGCACAATTTCATCATTGTTTGTCAAACGTTCAGCTCTGTTTACCAGCACTAACACTTACAAGTATAACAATACAGTACTGCATTTTGCAAACCAAAACAAGAGAACATAATCAAACTCTAAATAGTTAAATTTATTACACATTATCAGCCTCACTGCTACTGCTCTTTATTCTGTATTTTCTAAAAAAATGCAGGTGAAAGCTGAATAGGATGATTGTGAGTCAAATTAGTTTTCATTAAAGCTAAAGTAGGAGCCTTTACATCCAAAAGGTGTCTTTGAAGGTGAACTGATAAATGGCAACCCATCTGCTGATGATTTGGTGGAATGTTTATTTATTGTAGACACTGTTAATGAGCTCCAGGATGTAGAAGAAATGACAGAATAAAGTCTTTAACCTGCCTGTCAGGTTGCTCTGCTCCATTTAACTGCATTTATCATAAAGGGTTAAGTACGTGTGCACTCCAAATTTAGTTGTGGCTAACTGACCATTTGGTTCTCACAAACAACAGCTCTCTTTACCGCGATCTGTGTCCGTGTATGCCGCAAACTGATAACTGTCAGAGCATCCAAACGAAAAAGAAAGAAGACATCGCTGATAGAATTATCTTCAAATAGAGACACTTCAGTACACTGATCACCTCACTGAAGGAAGACATCAATAAGTAGCAAAGCTTCTTGACCTCTGTCGTCTGACTGGTCAACCAATAGGTAGAAATGTAAAAAGGGGAGACAGAAATAAATACCATTTAGGAAATAAATATGGTAGAAAATGCAAATGAAGAATAAAACTATAAAATATTAAAAAAACACACACACACACATAAATAAAGATATATGCATTTATGTCTCATTGTATAATTTAATTAATGCCTACATTTATTTATTTACTGTATTTTTTTCAATTATGTCCGGATCCGTCCTCCATACTTGTGGGGCGTTCAAATCATCACCACTGATGAACAACACAAGGAATATAATTCTGTTTTTAAACAGTGCTTGGAATAGAACCGTGAGGTGCATGCAATTCGACAGGCATGCACATCTCAGCACAAGATCAGTGAATGGCAGGCGAGCAGAGCAGAGAGAAAAGGGTCCACAATAACCCTCTGTTAAGCTGTAAATGTACAGTGTAAGTTACAGTAACTAATGAATAGAGTCTGCAACTCTACAGCTTCTCAAGATTAAAGCAGAGCTACTGTGTGTAACCCCACACACATACACATGATTTGACGGTCAGTCGACTATAGGCAAAAAGTGACAATTCTGATTCAACTATTTAAATCCTTAGTCGGAGACGGCTCTAATAGCAACCAAAAATGTTTTAGTCACTCGAACCAAAATTTTTTTTAAATGGCAGCCCGCAAAAACCATGCTGTGGTCAGTTAACAACATGCAGACACTACTCTGTTTTGTTCTCAATGAAAGGACTGAGCGAGAGTTCTCGCCTATATTGAGAGGGTACTATCTGCAATGTAAAACAAAATTGAGAAAAGTACCTGATACCAAAAGCGAGCTGAGCAGAGCTAAGCGTTACCATGCATTGGAAATGAGGCTATAAAAACATGATAAAAATTAGTTCACTGTCACAATCAGCTACAATAATGCAGGCTACAGTGTGTGTAAGCATGACAGCACAATTCAGACTGAAGGCAGAGACAACTTAAGCCCTGGATATACTTGCTTTTTAACAATGCATAAACGGCTTTGTTCACATACCTGCCTGCGTAATTTGCATGTACCTGGAGGATTAAACCTGAATCCACTAGGGGGCAGACCAGGACGAGGTAATGATTGCCAACACCGCATTATCTTCCTTGACAACCTCCGAATTTGCACACGCAAACAAACATAGCGACACTTGAGCAGGTTGTGATTTTAAAGAGACATAATCTTGGTAATTGTGGACTAGCACCAGGAGTTTTACTGTAAACATCCCGCCACAAAGATCCTTTTTTAAAGTCTGCTGCTGACTTTCTTCTTATTTTGCGTTTAATGACAGTTGCCAAACCAACTGGATACCGCCACCACCTGGGCTGGTGTGTGGATCAGTAGATTGCTGCTGACCTGCCGGTCAGATCGACATACTGCCCCCACGTTCATGTGTGGAATTGCATCTCACGGATGCATTGCGTAAATTTCTGGAGACTTGCAAGACCTACGCTCCAAAGGAACACGCAGGATACGCATGGCAGCCATCTTGCGTACGCGTAGTTAAAAGCAAGAATATCCAGGGCTTTAGAAGACGTGTTTAGGGGCCTGACTGCCTGGAGGAAAAAGCTGGTTCAGAGCCTGTCAGTAGCAGCCCAGATTTTCAAGTACCCGGACCAGGCAGGTGAGCAGGGGAGGGGAGGAAAGACTCTGCAACAATGGCGGCTGCACAGCGGATGCAGTGTTGGTGAAAGAGGTCCGTGATGGATAGGAGATAGCCCCTGATTATTCTCTCAGCTGTCCTGACTTACCGCTATGTTTTAGCTGCTGTCAGCCTGTTCATCAAGTGTGCAGTTGTTTTCTGTTGTAGTAGGTTCTAACCGTTTGTATTTCAATGAAATGGAACACTCTTGGAAAACTTAGTATGTAATTTCCCACTTTTTGCAGTAACTCTGTTTGTAATTTGTAAATATTTAAAATTGTACAATTTTGTCCCTGTTGAGAGACATTTAGACACTTAGAAAGTGTCAGAAAGTCAGTCACAAAACTTCTTTCAGCTCTTTTCTATTGTTGCTCCCAATTTACCGACTTACGATTCACAAAGTGCCACAGCCTCATAATGTTTGACATGTTATGTCTTATCAATCAGCAGGTTAAATTCAACAGAGAACTAAATCTTTTTAAACTGAACAACTACAGTGGCTCCACCAGAACACCTTGACGTAGTTTTTGAGAGACAATTGTTTTGAATTGGCGCTACATAAATAAAATTTAAATTATTGAAGTTTTGGAATGCTCCTCACTGGGCAATGCTTAAATTAAGTGAACATGTATCATGGATCATCACATCACGCCATAATATTTCAAAAGCTTGGATACATAAAATATTTGGTCTGCTCAATGTGCGTGTGTGTGTTTATGTGTGTGTACCTGAGCCGCAGTTGCTGAAGCTCCTGCAGTTCTCCCAAAGCACAAGGTAAACTGTTCAGCTGATTGTCATGGAGCTGCCGGAGCAAAATGAACATTTTATGTAACAGCTAAAATTAAAATGACCTCATCACTTTGAGTAACACTACTGATGCCTCACTGTAACACAACCCATCAATATCTGCAAATAATAAAGGCAGTCAAAATAGATGCTATATATTTAGTCTTAGTGACATGGTACATAGCAGGTTCTACAGTTAGAAAGTTATTAGGTTAGGCTAGGGCCACATTAAAGAAGCTCTGGGTCAATGGATCAGAGCGGCCACATTGTTACTATTTGTACTAACTTAGCTTGTTTGTTATTTCACCGTTTTAATTATACTTCATTCTCCACCTTATTTAAGTGTCATTCACTTATTGATTCTGCCTCCTTCAGTGCTCTTCACACTCACAGGCCTAATGTACCTCTGCTGCAAACAAGACAGTGTGCCCACTTTCTTTTGGTCTCTCCCTGGTAACTTTCTACATCAGTAGTAGGCTACGTTGTATAAAGTCGGCGAAAAAAAACCCCAAAAAAACAGCGCTGCATGTTGAGGAGGCGTGTTGACGAGGTAATCTATCGAAACAAACCCAACATGGTAGCTTAACGAATGACATCTGACTGGTGTGTTCACTGTCGCTTTACTTGGTCTGCTCTTGTGAAATATCCACCGTGTTCTGACTTGTAACACAACAATTTGTCTCCAAACCCGGGCAGACCGCTGAAGTGTATGTGTGGGAAACACTGACTGAATCAGCGTTTTTTTCTTTTTACAAGCCAGGTCTTCAGGAGTGTCGACCGGCATTGTCTCCCTCCGTGTTGTTAGAGAGTTTATGAGTAGACGGCAGCGTGCAGATGCAGAGGGAGAGCGAGGACCAAACGCTGGCAGGATTTTACAGAAACATATTAACTCAACATCAAACTATATTGGTATAAACGGTATTAGGGTTGCCACCTGTCAATACAGAAAAATAAGTGACACCTGCCAAAGCAGGGGCCCCACTGTCCCGGCAAAGACAGGCCCGATGGTCTGCCAGTGGTGGCATATCATAACTTAAAATATGTTTTCAGGAAAGTATTAAGATTGATACCAATGAATGTTATGATCGGCTATTGAAATCAGTGTGAGCAGAGGAACTCAGTCTATCACAACTCAACAGACTAGTGATCATATTGTCATAGCTGAATACACAGCTATGACAATAATAATAAACATAGGACAACAATGTGTGACAGACCACAAAAAAAGGATGTAAACTGTATTTTATTAACTTATTATATCAACATGTCCATAACTTATTATCTATAAATAGGCTAAAACAAATGCTTTGATAGGATTCGACTGGAAAGACTTTTACATAAAAATCATGAACATCATTGGACCAGAAGTAGTAGGCCTTGTGTGCAGTATTGGAGCGTGTTAGGCCCACTTAATTTTATGAATGTTTTCTTGTCAGAAGTACACTACTGGTGCAGCACTGAGTAGCAGTTTGTCTTTCAGAATGCTACAGTAAAACTGAACAGAAAAAGCTCACTCCTAATGATTTCCACAGAGCACCTGTTCTTGCTGAGAAATTGCTAATGAACCTGAGTAATTGTAAAGGGTGGTGTGAACACAGATTTTGGCTAAAATGTGTGTCATTGTTTGCAGTGATACCATCCAAACAATGAAACCATACATAAATAATCCATCTACAAACATTTCTCAATTTAATTCAACAGCATTTTAATGATTGTATGTAAATATATTTACAGTGGGGAGAACAAGTATTTGATACACTGCTGATTTTGCAGGTTTTCCTACTTACAAAGTATGTAGAGGTCTGTAATTTTTATCATAGACTTCAACTGTGAGAGACGGAATCTAAAACAAAAATCCAGAAAGTCACATTGTATGATTACCCACTCATTACCTGTATTAACTGCACCTGTTTGAACTCGTTACCTGTATAAAAGACACCTGTCCACACACTCAATCAAACAGACTCCAACCTCTCCACAATGGCCAAGACCAGAGAGCTGTGTAAGGACATCAGGGATAAAACTGTAGACCTGCACAAGGCTGGGATGGCCTACAGGACAATAGGCAAGCAGCTTGGTGAGAAGGCAACAACTGTTGGGGCAATTATT
>NW_025744137.1:0-21596 GCF_021292245.1 Micropterus dolomieu
CCTAGGAGGAGTTCGTTAAAGTACGAAGTGTGTAAATCATCCAAAAATGGCCGTAAAATTCAAAATGGCCGACTTCCTGTTGACTTTAGGCTATGGGTTCTTGAGGCTTTTTTGTGCGTCTTGATACGATACATGTCCCCAGAAAATTTCGTACATGTAGGTTGAACGTGAACGAGGGACTAATCATTTCCAATTTTCAAGGTGGCGCTAGCGAGTCATTTTGCCACGCCCATGTGCGAAACTTGTAGAATACGAAATTTTTCACCGGTTCTGACATGTTTGCAAATTTTGGTGAGTTTTCGAGTATGTTTAGGCCATGTCATTTGGGCCTACTTTGCAGAAAAAAAAAAAAAAAAAAAAAAAAAAATATAATCCGAGCAGATTCAATAGGGACCTCGCACGGTCGTGCTCGGGCCCTAATAATCCGAGCAGATTCAATAGGGACCTCGCACGGTCGTGCTCGGGCCCTAAAAAGAGAGGGATGGAAGGAGAGAGAGAGAGGGGAGGGAGGCAGCCTACACAATATACACACAGAGGTACAGACAGTAAAGGTGATAAAAACCATTGTAAAACTCGGCGTGTACAGTGTAGTTACAATAATAATACAGGACTGTCCATTAATTTCCCATGATGCATTGCCACTTACAGTAAAAACACAAATACAATACATTGTTGTAAGATTTACTGTATAAATTACATCAATTGCCAACAGTGTAGCTTTTAGAGGATTTAACATAGAAATCTCTGAATTGAGCTCCAAATGGCTTCAAACTTACCCAGAAGACTCACAGAGACAACACCATCAAGAATCTTGAATCTCAACCTTCTGCCGCCTTTCCCAAGCAGGTTCATTTCAGGGGCCACATAGGGGCCCCAAATCACAACAGCTCAAATCAGCGTCCCACACCGATAATACAGTTGTATTTTGGTATTAAAACTTCATTTAGAACTTATTAGGTGGCTGTTAGCTCATAAAGTCCACAAAAGGAGCTTTACACTTGCTTAGGCTTGAGAAGCAAGAGAGTCCTGTTCAGTGAAATATGGGTGTATCAAATTGATATTTTTTGTTATAAAGAAAAGATCTGGTGAAACACTCTGTCCTGTGACTTATCTGTCTAAAACAACAAAAAGGGGCCCTAAATTTGACTCCAAAGTCCAACAAGTCACTGGAAACCATCAACTCAGTATGTTAAGGCTAAAACAGCCAGCTTCTACGTTTTAGAGGCTTTAATGTAGAAATCCCTGAGTTGAGCTCCAAATGGCTTCAAACTTACCCAGAAGACTCACAGAGACAACACCATCAAGAATCTTGAATCTCCACCTTCTCCAGTATGGAAAGATTCTGATTGTTTTGTCCCATTTGTCAAATTCATTATTAAGTTTTGGCCCCCAGATTTCACTACTATATAGAATTACTGGTTCTAGTACAATTTGGAAAATGTTTGTGCATAGAAAAGCTCCCTTTGCTTTGTTCCTCAGATCTTTCACAGCCATGTTGAAGTTCCCTGTGTATGTAATGTTGAGGCCAAGGTAAGTGTAGTTTTTTGTGTGTTGTAATTTAGTGGTGTCTAAATAGAAATTGTGTGTAACCTGATTTCTGTATTGTTTCTGAAAGATCATTATCTCAGTCTGTGTTTACTGTCAGGGCCCACGTCTGACAGAATCTCTGCAGGAGGTTAAGGTGCTGCTGCAAACCTTCTTTAGTAGGTGAGAGCAACACTACGTCATCTGCATACAGCAGACCTCTGATCTCTGTGTCGTTCAGGAGGAGGCCAGGTGCCGTGGAACTCTCTAATTGGTTTGCTAATTCATTGATATATAGATTGAAGAGAATTGGACGGAGATTGCATCCCTGCCTCACTCCCCGGCCCTGGGAGAAGAACGCTGTTTGTTTGTTTCCAATCTTTATGGCACATTCACTTTTTGTATACATGTTCTTAATCAAATCACGTTTTTCCTCCAATGCCACTTTCAAGTAGCCTGAGTGTTTCACCAGATCTCTTCTTTACAACAAAAAATATCAATTTGATACACCCATATTTCACTGAACAGGACTCTCTTGCTTCTCAAGCCGAAGCGAGTGTGTAAAGCTCCTTTTGTGGACTTTATGAGCTAACAGCCACCTAATAAGTTCTAAATGGAGTTTTAATACCAAAATACAACTGTATTATCGGTGTGGAATGCTGATTTGAGCTGTTGTGATTTGGGGCCCCTATGTGAACTTTTCTCCCTAGAGGGATGGATTGAAATCTTCATCTTCAATTTTCACATTTTCTTTGATTTTCCTTATTATAGGTTATAGGACATCCACATTCACATAATGTTGAGAAAAATAGCCCTGAGAAATAAGCCATTACACATTGCGTGGGGGTAGGGCACACCTTCTGTCTCTTCTTGAAAGTGCCAAGGGCACTTCAGTACAGGCACTCTTTGCTGCAATGTTGCTCCTGTTTGCATCACTCTCATGCTTTCCCACACTTGTTCCTGAAAAATGTGATTCAGTGAAAACATTTTGGAAGACAAAGATATCATTTGTTTCTGATGGATATTGCCTCATATCAAAGGTCAGTGTGGATGCCTAGAGAGCTGTTGAATGCAGTGGCGAGGTGAGTGGGTGGAAACACAACAATGGTTGGGACAGACTTAAAAGATTGATACCACGCAGACATATTCTGTTGACCAAGTTGTTTGACTTAGCTCTTTACAAATTTAACACCTTGAAAAGGGTTTCTTGAATTCAGAGTTTTGATTGATGGTGGTAAGAAGGCAAGGTCTGCAATTGACGTGGGTGTACATTGATTTTGTTGGGTTATTTAACTTGTGCTTTTGGGTACATTTGAATAAATATTGTAATTGATTTGCCAGAAAGTAGTAAAAAAAATGTGGTGCTTCCAGGCCTCCTTGTGATTTCCTGTTTTGTAATGTTGAAAGTGAGATTCTTGTTTTTTTGTTTTTCCAGTAAAACTGAGTTGTTAGTGAGTCTAGTGTTGTGAACCATTTGTCAGTGGGAGTGATGGGAAGCATTGAGAACAGGTAATTAATCTGAGGTAATGTTTTCATTTTAACCGATGCGATTCGTCCAATGAGAGTGAGTTTTGTCTATCGTTTTAAAGTCATCTTCTATTTTTTTTAACAGAGGGGGTGTAGTTGAGGTGGAAGAGGTCTGAGATCTTATTAGAAATATTAATGCCTAAATATTTTATGTTGCCAGTTTGAAGAGGAAAGGAGGAGTCTTGAGCTGCAGAATCCCACGCATCTAGAGATGGCGGTAGTATAGTTTATTTATTCCAGTTTATTGTGTAGTGTGAGATTATTGAGAAGATATTAATGATGTTAAATGTTTTCTCTAATGACACAGATGGATTTTTTAGATACAATAATATATCATCTGCATAAAGACTAATTTTATGTTGTGAGCTGGCGTCCTGGATTCCATCCATTTTGTTATTTTTGTCGTATTGCTGTGGCGAGTGGTTTGATGAAAATAGCAAATAGAGAAGGTAAGAGTGGGCATCCTCGTCTGGTTCCCTGATCAAGTGTGAAGCTAGGTGAGGTGATCTGGTTTGTGATTACTGAAGCTCTAGGTGACGAGTACAGTGTTCTTATCCAATAGATGAATGACTCTCCAAAACCAAACTTGCGCAGGGTGCTAAATGGAAAAGTCCAGTTTACTTTGTCAAAAGCTTGTTCGACATCTAATGATAAGATTATGGTTTTGTCTTGTTTTTGCTGTGATATATTGATTAAGTTAAAGAGTTGCTAGGGATTTTTTAATAACTTTTAGGTCAGTGTTAGTCAGCGAGAGAGGGCGGTAGCTAGAGGGGTGAGTTGGAGGTTTTCAATAAAAGTGTTATGACATAAGTATTCATGTGTTTGGGTATGGTCGAAGTATCTTTGATTTCCGTTGTTACTCTATAAAATAGTGGTGATAGAATATTCCAGAAGGTTTATAGAATTCGGTTCGGTATATTTCCAGGTGATTTATTGTTTGGCATTTTATTTAAGGCTGTATAGAGTTCTTCAGAAGTAAGTGGTGTGTCTAAAAGGTTGGCTTGTTCTCTTGGTAGTGTAGGTAGATCTAGATTGTCTAAGAAGTTGTCTATTTCTAATTGGTTAGGTTCATGCTTTGAGGAATAGAGATTGTTATAAAAGTAATGAAAGATATTGTTTATGTCCTGCGGATTGTAGGTTATAGTACCTGTTGCATTGAGTATGGATGGAATAACTGCTTTCTCTTTTTTGCATTTTAATTAGTTTTCTAGATGTTTATTTGCTTTATTATTATATTGAAATTTTTCATATTTAAGTTGTTGGATAAGGAACAGTGTTTTTTTGTGTGTGATAATTTCCAGTTGGGTTTTAAGTTGGCTCAGTTCATTTTGTGTTTGTTCAGTACTAGTGTTTTTGGTACATTGGTTTGTTAGCTGTTTAATTTTAAGCTCTAAGGTATTTTCCAATTCTTGTTTTTTTTTCTGGTATGATGAATATGTAATGATTTTATCTCTTAATACTGCTTTAGCTGTTTCCCATAAGGGTGAAATATCTGGAGAGTCGTAATCCTACTCTCTTCTGATAAGTGAGCTGAAATCCAGATCTTCCAGCAGCTACTGTATGTGTTGGGTTTGGGTGTTTATTGTCAACGAAGGTTTTTGATGGCTGCCGCCATCTTGTCCTGTCACGAAGCGTTCGGTGACAGGACGGTGTTTGCTCACTCTTGGTGAAGCGTTTCCTGAAGGGGGTGCAGAGGCGCAGGCCGGTGTCGCGGCCTGCTTGTATGGTGGGATGACGGTGGATGACGTCTGCACGGCGGCCTCCTGGTCTTCTCTGTGCCTGTTTATCCGTTTCTACCTATGGCATGTCTCCTGTTTCTTGCTGACTCACTCAGTACTGAGTGTTTGTCCTCTGTGAGTGTGCAGTGCGCCGTCTCCCATCCGGACAGTGGGGGGAGCGGCCTCTGCTCGCACTGGTCCTGCTCTGTGCGTAGCTGATGCGGTCGTGACCTCATCTGCACCTGCACAGCTACGGGGCCCCATCAGGTCCCCAGACCTGGTCCTCTGCCTCCCCATGTTGCGCCATTGGTAGTTGCCCACACGCTGACACCAATGCCGTGGGCTGTGGAGGACTGGGTGGCTCATTATGTTGGCTCTGGGCAGGTGGGTCTGTGCTTGGTGGTACCGTATGGGCAAGTGAGTGAAATCCTGCTTCGCCTCTAACCCAGAAGTGATAGCCTTAGAGGACGAAGCCTATATGAAGTACAATGGTAGTTATGTACTGTAACTCCAAATTCTATGAGTATAGGCACAACCCTCTAAGTTGTTGGCCTCACTGGACCTTGCTTCTCAGTCCTAAAGAAAAGGCACTATGGTATGCCTAGGTCTCACTGTTGTATATATACAAGGTGTGTGTAGGAGAGGCCCATGCTGTGGGTGGGCATTGACAAGCTTTTCTCACCGCACATGCAAGCGTAAGGGTAGCGCCAAGACTCATAGAATCTGGAGTTACAGTATGTAACTATCATTTGTCTTTTTGAGTGTGTGCATAATTTGGTCTGTCTTCATCAGGCCACACCAACTAGTTAAATGCAAACTGCTCTTACAGTGTTTGCTTAAATATTTACATTTTGGCAGAAGGAAGGACTAGTTTCGAAGCATGGTTTACTGTGTGTAGCTATTAATTATTAATCACATTTGCATTAGAGAGACACTGCTCTCAGTCAGCTCAGTGTTAGCACGGTTAGATACGATAAGATATACTTTATTGTCCCCGAAGTGAAATTTGTTTTGGACTCTGTCCGTTCTGCATCTTTACAAGACAACACAAAATACAGAAATAAAGCATCTCACTAGTATTGCATGATAAAACATCAACATAAATTTCTGCTCAACTCCATACACTATAAGTCTTCATAAAAAATGCATCCTCTGTTGAAGTCTGGAGCAGAGAGTATTCACGTGGTCCTTCAAGCTAAGTGCATTATCGATAGGTACTTGTAAGAGTTAACCTGAGTAATGGGTAAGTTGTTGATCACTACAGGCCTGGTGTCACCTATGGCCTTTGGGTCAAACACCATCTCCTCAGTATTGGTCACATTTAGCACAAGGTAGTTGTCGTCACACCACTGGACAAATTCTTCAATTTCTGTATGATACGCTGCTGGGCTTCTATCTTCGAGTACGGTTTATTAAAGAGGTGGTATTATGCTCATTTTCAGGTTCAAAATCTTAATTAGGGGTTGTACCAGAACAGGTTTACATGGTTTAATTTTCAAAAAACACCATATTTTTCTCATACTGCACATTGCTGCAGCTCCTCTTTTCACCCTATGTGTTGTATGCTCCGCTCTTGAGCTGTAAAAAATCTTTGTTGGGAGTTGCACATGCGCAGTTCCCAGGTAAGGACTACTAGCCAATCAGAAGCAGAGAAGGGCGGGTCGTAAGAAACAAGGTAGTGTGATCCAAATCAAAGCCGCTTCTGTGATTAGGATCACAGTGTTAAAACTCTATAGCTCTGAGTGTATGTGCTCCTTTCTGTATCTAACTACCCGGGCTCAGCAGTAGCACGTGTGTGTGTGAGCAAGTTCGTGTGCTTTGGGAGAAAAGCACAGTAAGATAGCATCAAAAACACTTACAAAGGATAATATAGATGCAGATTTTGTGAAAATTGTATTACAAAACATACATCAATATAGTCCATCACAGTAAGAATGTCCTGTTTCTAGCACAGAGCACAAACAACACCAGTTTGTCTATGAAGATTCTCAGTCATCCAGGTCATAGTTATCCAACGAAGGTTAAAGTCAAGGGCAACTGGACTTGGTTGAAGATACTGGAAGACGTTTCGTCCCTCATCCAAAGGACTTCTTCAGTTCTGACTGACAGGGAAACTCAGCTATTTAACCTTCGTTGGACAACACCAGTTTATTCCATAAAAGTCAGGTTATCAAAGAAATGGCATGATCAAGCGGAGTGCACGCAAAAGACACAGAGAGGAGGAGAAGGCAGTCAGGGACTTTCCCACCAAATGCTTAGGCACGTGAAATCTTGGACTTTCCCAGACTCAGGTGCAGTAGGAAAGAGAGCCAAGAGATGATATGAAGCCAAGAAGCAGAGCTATAAAAGAAGGCCCAAAAGGAGGTGAAAGTCTTGAATTTTTACACGACACTTCCCCCGCAGCCACTGGCGGAGCTCCTCAACTCCGAAAATATTCAAGCACATTTTTGTTCCGCCATCACTTCTCGTAAAACTGTCAATATTTGAAATCTACACAGTTGATATCTCACCTCAAAACTTCTCAGAAGTGGATTTAGTGATGAAATTCCGTACAAAAACTGTAAAATATAAATCTTTCGGTTGCTGGCCTCTGCCTGGTGCATGCAATGATGATGCAGTGAATAGTGAATATTCTCTCTGACCAATCAGCAGTCTGTCATGTTTTCACATTACGATTTAGTATCCCTCAGCTTGCTTGGAACCTTGATGGAGGTGAGGTGATACTAAAAAAGCACCTGGAAGCAGGTACAAGTACAACATTTCTACAATGGAAAACCAAACAAAGGCAAGTTGAGCCAAAGGGCCTCCTCTCAGACTAGCTTGGTTTGAGGGCGTGCCTGTTCCCTGCTAGCTGCTTGGCAAGCTTTATGATGCGTTTTCATTGTGATGTCACAAGTAAAGTGAAGTGAAGTGAAGGGCTGGACTACAAACGAGCTGTTTTCAAGCGGTTCAGAGCAGTGCTTTCTGTGGGAGATGGGAACTCCCTTGGGCTGGACTTTGGGCTTTTTCTTTGGAAAAAGCCAAAAAGCATAATACCACCTCTTTAAAAAAGTAAAATACCAGTTAAGAATAAAAGAGTTAACATTCATGTGTTTCAGTTTCTGGATGAGCATGTGAGGCTGCAGAGTGTTAAAAGCTGAACTAAAATCAACAAACAAATTGCGTGCATAGGCCTTGGGGTTCTCAAGGTGTTTACTGACCAGATGTGATATGCTATTTGCGTCGTCTGTGCCACGCCCTTGCCTATAAGCAAACTGAAAAGGGTCACACCAACCCATTGCTTGAGAAATAACACCATTATCCTCTCAAGACATTCCATGACAATGGATGTCAGTGCCACAGACCTGAAATCATTTTTCACCTTTTGGCAAGGTCTTTTGGTATAATTACTGAATTCTTCCACAAGGCGGGGATGGTGTGTGAGTCTACTGATTTTTGAAAGATGGGGCACCATGCAGGTGTCAGCTCTTCTGCACATGTCTTTAGCAGAACTGCAGAGATTCCATCAGGCCCAGTGGCCTTCTTAGTACACAAGTCTTTAAAAAGCAATCTGACTTCCTAAGGTTATATCACTAGCCTGTTGTGTGACACAGGGGAAAAGTCCTGAGATTCAAATCTCAGATAGAAGTCATTCAGATGATTAGTTTTTTGCAGGTCATCTGAGGTACTGATGCATTTTTGAGCTGGTGTCATATTAGTAATTACCTTCATTGTGTCCCATAGTTTTTTTGAGTTCATTTCTGTAAAACGGTGTTCAATTAATTCTTTATGTCTCCTCCTGGCTTCCCTGAGCAAGTGATTAAGTTCTGTTCGTACAATTTTTAGCTATGCTCTGTCCTGGTTCTTAAATGCCAATTTCTAGTGGTTGATACAGTCTTTAACCTCCTTAGTTATGTATGGTTTGCTGTTAGGATATTCATTATCTCTTTCTGAGGTATAACATTGTCCACACAGAATTTTATGTAATCCGTAACAGTCTCTGCCACTTTATCCACGTCCAGTTTGTGAAAGATACTCCATTCTGTTGAGAGAAAGCAACCTTTAAGGGACTCAATGCTGTCACTAGTCCAGACCTTTACAGACTTGGTATATGGTTTACTGCTCTTGAGAACAGTTCTGTGCTAAGTGGGGATGAGATGGACTACATTATGGTCCCAGTTTGACAGCGGGGGTTTAGCCCTGCTCACGTAGGCATTTTTCACATTACAATAGCATTTGTCAAGGATTCTGTCCTCTCTCGTGCCACATTAAATGTATTGTTGAAA
Organism: Micropterus dolomieu; assembly: GCF_021292245.1. NCBI lineage: Eukaryota > Metazoa > Chordata > Actinopteri > Centrarchiformes > Centrarchidae > Micropterus > Micropterus dolomieu. The sequence continues at coordinate 9,035 of NW_025744137.1, forward strand.
ACCTGGTAGTGACAGTTCCGTTTTACAGTGATTAAAAATCTCCTCCTTAAAAGCTTTGTCTCCTTGGGGCCGAGGGTTGTATGTCCTCAGTAAGGTCAGGTGGTGGATGGGCCAGTAGCTCATCTCTGGTGTATGACAGTGCCAGGTTGTGTCCTCTTCCAAATGTTTGGCATGGCCGAAGGAGTTCCACAATAAAAGCTTTGCCGTCGTCATTGTGTCGACATATACATGTACACAATTCCTCGGTTTTAAAAGTTTAAAATCCGATAAAATAGCACTTAAAAACACAAATTAAAACAACATTAACTGCAGCGCGAGATACGAGTCCGGGTCGCAGTAGTTCTCTGATGTACGTCTTGAACCGGAAGTTGTTCTAATCTAATTGTTTAGTCCCAAAGCTCTTATTTGTAGGGCGAGTAGGGATCTTTGAGGTGCCCTGAGTGTGGAGACATGAAAGCAGCCTTCACAGAAGTCCTTTACTGGCCAACACAACCCCTTATTGGATATCATCCTGATTGGACGCTGCAGCTGATCCAATACATCAAAACATCACTGGCATTTCATACCAGAGTGAAGACGGATAACAATAATATCAAAAATAATGGCATAATGTAGCATGCAAAAAATCTAAAAATAAAAGAAATGCATTCTGCCAAGACACAGTACACATTAATGCAGGTTGTTCTTCATGTGCAGGTATTTGTTAAAGCAGCCACAGAAAAAAAAACATGCTGCTCTGCAGTGATACCTGTGTGTCTTTATTAGTGCAGTGCACATGTGCAGACACAAACTCCATCAAAAATCACTAAAGCGGTTAAAGCCGACTGTTACGATCAGCTGCCGCCGTCATCAGAACCGTTTGTCTTACCTCTGTTTCATTTCTCTAAAAACATATTTCCTGGTTACCTCTCTTCTCACATGGTTCCCCTTCGAGGGAACTCGAACTGCGTCGGTGAGGACACTATGGGAACGCCTCTGAGCGTTGAATGAAACTACTCCAATCCTATTGGCGTTGCTAGAACGGAAGCGTGTGATGGCGTAACTGGAGGCGCATATAAGCACGCCAGCACACCGGACACATTAGCTCTTTGCTATGAAGCAAGGCACTCCAGGCGGGGTGAGGTGTGGTGGACCGACGCAGGGTTACATACGTAACCCGAGACGTTCCCCTTCGAGGGAACTCGAACTGCGTCGGTGACGACACTATGGGAACGAGAATACCCACTATGCCACGCCAAAGCCTCCGCCTGCCCCCCAGTGTGCAGTAACCCGTAGGCACGACTAAGAGGAGAGCGCACGGGTGCCGGGTGCAGAAGGAAGGTCCAGACTGTAAAACCAGATGAAAGTGTGAGGAGTGGCCCAGCCAGCTGCCTCACTCAAATCCTGGAGCGAAGCCCCTGCGAGGAGGGCCCTAGAGGGCGCCATGCCTCGAGTAGAGTGCGTCCTTACGGCCATAGGTGAAGGTAACCTGCGCACCTGATAGGCCAGGGAAATAGTCTGAATGATCCAGTTGCTGATCGTATGTTTGGAAGCGGGGAGCCCAGCCTTGGGGGACCTGAAACACACCAGTAACAGGTCTGCTTTCCTCCACCGGGAGGACCTCAGAGTGTAAATACTCAGCGCTCTGACAGGGCAGAGCAGATGAAGTCTCCCGTCCTCCGCTGTCACGTGAGGTGGGGGATGAAACGCCTGCAGCACCGTAGACCCTGCCAACCTAGACGGAACCTTAGGGACATAGCCCGGACAGGAGTGCAGGATGGCTCTGACCCTCCCCGGGGCAAACTCCAGGCATTGAGGAGAAACCGAAAGTGCCTGGAGATCTCCCACCCTCCTCAGAGAGGTGATAGCAAGGAGAAAGGTCATCTTAAGGGTCAGGTGCTTGGCCTCAGCCGACTCAAGGGGTTCGAAGGGGGCCTCAGCCAGCACTTCGAGAACCACTGCCAGGTCCCAAGTGGGAACCCTGGAACGAGTCACGGGTCTCATCCTCCGGGCTCCACGGAGGAAGCACACGACCAGTGGAAGCCTCCCCAGAGGCCCATCCCTCAGAGGGGCGTGGAACGCTGCCATGGCAGCCACATACACCTTGAGTGTGGATGGGGAAAGGCCAGCAGAGAAACGGTCCTGGAGGAACTCCAGTACCATAGTCACCGGGCAGGTAACTGGGTCAACCGCCCGTTCTCTACACCAGGTGGCAAACACATTCCACTTCAGGCCGTACGTCCTTCTCGTGGACGGGGCTTTGGAGCTGAGCAACGTCTCAACTGTTCCCGCCGTCAGGCCCACCTCAAGGAACTGGGCCCCCTCAGGGGCCAGACCCACAGTCTCCACAGGGCGAGGCAAGGGTGAAAGACCTGGCCCTCCGCCTGAGACAGCAGGTTCCTCCTCAGAGTCTCCATTCCCCGGGCCTCAGCCCCTGTCTCGACAGCAGGTCTGCTCCCTGATTCTGGGTCCCCGGGATATACATTGCTCTGAGAGACAGCAGTCTCTGCTGGGACCACAGGAGGATCTGATGTGCCAGCTTGCATAATGGGCGCGATCGCAGACCCCCCTGGTGATTCAAATAGGCCACCACTGCCGTGTTGTCGGTCCTGACAAGGACGTGGCGACCGCAGAGAGCAGGCAGAAAACTCCTCAGAGCTCTGAAAACATTTCCAGACAATTTATGTGCCAAGAGAAATGATGCTCCTGCCAGGAGCCTCTCGCAAAGCGGCTGTCCATGACCGCGCCCCACCCCATGAGTGAGGCATCTGTCGAAATAATTGTCCGGCGACATGACGCTCCCAACACGGGACCCTGGGACAGGAACCAAGGTTTCCTCCATACTGACAGGGAACGAAGGCACCTGCTCGTAACCCGTATCAGACGGAACGGATTTCCCCTTGGGGAGAATCCCTTGGATTTTAACTAACACTGCAGGGCTCTCATGTGCAGCAGGCCAGACGGGATTACGCTGTACGCTGCCACCATGAGACCCAACACCCTCTGAAAGTGTTTCACAGTTATGGTGCGGCCTAGCTTCACTCTGGTCACTGAGGACAAAATGGACCCAACGCGTGCAGGCAACAGGTGGGCCCGCATCATCGTCGAGTCCCGCACCATCCCTAGGAACGTAGTCCGTTGGGCGGGCGTCAGTAGAACCCGGACTCCCTGACTGGCGGGGACATAAGTTCTATGGCCCCTTTCTCCAGCAGAGAGTGAACTTCTTGTCCCAACACGTGGCTCTGCTCTGCGTGCACCGCAGTCCAGACCACCCCGTTGAATCTGGGGCTGGTGTCCGGTGTTATGCTTAGGTCCCCGGTGGCACCCTGAAGTGGAGGACCGCCAGGGAAAACTCGCCGGCGACCCACGGTGTGTGAGCCCGATCGTCTTCTGCAACCCCTCGAGGCGGGCAGACCGGTGAGAGCTCTCTGTTGGCTAGCGTGTCCCGAGTGCCTAGACGGCGGGAAAAACAGCGCCTGTTGCCCGTCACAAGGGAGGGGACCTCAGTCGTCCGGGGTAGAGGGAGGTGGGTTTATTCCATGATTTACACAACTCATTGTGTAAATCAGGAAAGAATGGCAAGGATCGGCGTGGGGGCAGCGCGCGGTGCCGCAGAAAACCCGCCTTTAATTCATCATAGCTGGGCACAGACTGATGACGTCGGCCTGGCTCCCGGAAGTCATCCTCCATGACGCTAAGCACGTCTAACTCGTCAGAATCAGACCGTGCGAGCCTCTCTGGACTCATACCTCGAGCGGGAGAAGCCGAAAAACGGGCTCCCGAACGGGGAAGAGAGGAGTTGCAGCCAGCAGACAAGGAACGAGAAAAAGCCTCGGCAGTCCCGATGCCCTTGGAGATGTCGCACTGGGAGCCCCATGACCAAAGCCGCCGCGTCGCCTCAGCAACCGCTGTGGGCCCAAGCCACGGGGAGAGCGCATCCGGCCATCTTAGGAAAAAAGAGCCGCACAGGACCTCAGCACCCTCAGGGGCCGGGCCTCGCAATGGCCGCAAGCAGCCCCCTCGAGAGCTGCCTGGGCATGTGGCATCCCCAGACAAGCCACACACAGGGCATGAGTGTCCCCAGCCGTGATGTAGCGCGGGCATGGGAAACACACTGCCTGAACTGCTCACCAGCCATCTCCTCTGCCAGACTTCCTTCCAGGTAAGAAATTTCCTCTCGTGGTTGTACTTCTTTTGTGGTCTCAAACATGCCAGAGTGCCTGCTGAATTGAAAAAAGCTAATGTAACAGAAATAACAGAAATAAATCTGATTATTATTTGGAGATTACTGAATTCTGACATGTTTCTCCTAATCCCCCCACCCCCTGCTTAATTTGAAGTAGGTTTGTGATAGATGCAGGCCTTTATTTCTAATTCCCTCTGTTTGGTAAGTATAATTGGTCAAATTGTGGCAGGCAAGGTGGAATAAGAGACAGGAAGGAAAGTGGATAAGAAATCTAAAATTCTGTCAAGAAATGTAACTGCCACCTCACTAAAGGTTAAAGCTATAAACCAAAACAAAAATGGCAATTGCCAACAAAACACAAGCTACAGACACATTAAAACACACATTAAAAAAATGCATAAAGCTGGGACAACAGTTGGTGAGTAAAAGATCCATCATAAGTCTTTATTCTCTTAAATTACGGTTAGCATGATTAATCTGATTAACTAGTAACTCCATGTTAACTGCATCTTGGCACCTGTCTGTGTCAATACCAGGGCCGTGTTTCAGAAAGCGGGATTAGTGAAAACTTCTAGTTGAGCCTGAGATGAGGGAAACTCTGGGTTTTCTGTTTCAAAGACCGAGATCAGATAAACCCTAGATCAGTAACTCCGGCAACTTAAGCTGTGAACCTAACCTCCCAGAGAGGTGGTTTACTACAGTCAACTTTGAGTTAGAGGCAGCTTGAGTTGAGACTTGTATTTGACTATTGAGACAAACCTCTGATGTTGTGCACGCTCATTTATAAGCCAATCAAGTTTTCCTTTTGGATCTTACTGCTGATAATTTGAGACAAATAAAAAGATCAGTGCAGTGAGACAAAAAAACGCGGGGCACCACCTGAATTCCGTTTGCCCAGGGCCTTCAGGACTCCCTAGGTATGGGTTTTAATAATTATACAATTATTCACTAGTGATCATTAGTTAATAATCGCTCAATTATTATTAAGAGCCGAAGTACAAGGGAAGACAGCAAGCAAAGAGCTCTGTTTTGTTGTCTGGCTCCTTGGGGCAAACCTTTAATGTCAAACGGTTATACCGTTCTTGGTTTTAACCATTTGTATATTAGAATGGTTACCAGTTAAACACATTCAGGATTTCAGAATAAAAAAGACTTAACTCAATATTTCCTGGATAATATTGGCTATTACACATTCTTACTTAGAGAATATAAGCAAGTTACACGAACATGGCATCAGATTACGAACAAATAAGTACAGAGTAATACAATTATACAGCAGAAGCGGCATTTCAGAACGATGGCATGTAATACTTAGTTTGTCTTCTTGGGGGACACTAGTTCTGATAGGCTGTTCAGGAGAAAGTTAGTTTCTGGTTAGTGCTGATATTGTCATTTTAACAGTCAGGGCATCGAGTCTTATCTCAGCTTCACCAGAGGCGGTAAGTTGTACGATCTAACTGCCCAAAACAGCACTTAGGGAAAGTTCACCCCCTCCTTTGGGGTACTTCAGCTATCTGTTGAGGGTTGATATCTATATGAGAGAAAAATAATTTGGAGTCTCCAAATTTATTTGATATAAAATGAACAAATCCACACTAGCTGATCACTACAATGGGAAACACAAAATTTAGGCGGCAGGTGACACTTTAAAATCTAAAACTCTAACCTAATCTTATTCTGTTGCTTTCAGATTTGTTTCTCTTTTGAGTCCTCTCTTTTGAGTTACCTTCACTGCTATTTAATGGGCGCATTGTTCTGATTGTAAGATGTACCTGACATCTTCCTGTACCTTGTCATAACAATTAATCTTCTGATTAATAGCAGGGGTATCTTGTATGTTTCTTCTATTGATCAACATTTGTCATGTAAAATCATCCCTGCAGAGTCAGCAAACATGCAAAAACAATGCAAAAACAATAATTTTGTGCAGTCCATTTTTGGATCAGATTTGGAACTGGTATGACAGCTAGCTTCTCTAATTGACCAGGATTCAAAGAGCTGATGAGACATATTCTACTCCAATGTACAGTGGAAATGTCTTTATTTATATAAAGGGAAACAAAGCAAAAAAATCTGCGGCTGAATACAAAAAACAAAAAACAAAAAACATAATATAATGCAGTAATCAGCAGCTTGTTTTTTTGTTATCTTAAGTTACTTTTTTTGGACAATGCATATTTGTTTCTTCTATATTAAATTGCATTTACTGTTTTCTGTTTATTTCTGCAAATAAATCTTTCTCAAAACATTTTCATTTGTAATTTTTTTAATTAACATTTCTTGGTGCAAGCTATTTTTTATTTTATTTTACAACATGTTTAAGAAATTCAGTTAAATTTTATTTACTGTATATAGTGCCAAATCACAACAACAGTTATTTCATAGCGCTTTTTATAAAAGAGCAGATCTAGACCATACTCAAAAATACCCACTAAGAACAAGCACTAGGTGACAGAGGTAAGGAAAAACTTCCTTTTAAGAAGCAGAAAGCTCGAACAGAACCATGGGTCAGGGTGGGCGGCCATCTGCCTCGACCGGTTGGGAGTGAGGCAGAGAGAGAGAGAGATCGCATGATCCATCAGGGCAGCTACCGTCCTGTTAAGAGGAGTCAAGCTCCCCCGTAGTTTGCACCTTGCCTACAATCTCTAACATCACACTACAGGAAATAACGTTACTCTTTTACTCATGGATTTGTTTTTGTTTTTCTGGTGCCGAAATGTTTGTCGATATTGGTGAATTATTAAAAAAACACAACACTTTATTTCGGGTTAAAATGTGTTGTAACGCGCTTATCTGAAATTGTAACGGGTATAATATTACCAATTTTTTTTAGTAATGTGTTATATTACTGCATTACAGCAAAAATAAATACCTTACTGTAATTGTGTTATTTGCATTACTCCCAACACTGTCTGAGTAATAATAATCTGTGATTTGTGTTTAAGTCTGCACAGTTTGAAATCTTACCACATTTCAACCCTCTTTTCTCAACATACTGTAATTACTTTTTTATTGTTAAATGAGGTTTGCTATGAGTATCATGCTTAAAATAATATTGTATATAATAACATTTTTATTGAAGCATTCATCATCCCCAAGGTATATAACAACACTGAAAAAATACCCAGAACACTTTTTCCACAATTTTCAACGTAGAAACGTCATTCAAAAATTAAAATATTCATCTCAATTAGGACATTATTGCTATTATTCAGAACTTTCTGTTGTGGTGCCCAGCCAACGACCCGCACCTGCACCTCATCAGCCACCTCGTCAGCCTGCCACACCTGCCAGTAGTCAACCTCATCCCAGCCTGTATTTCAACCCCGGTTCTCCACACCATACTTGCTTGATCGTCGTTGCTCCTTACCCGGTACCACCTCTGCGCTCAAGCTCGCAAGTATTTTGATTACTTTCATTTCCTTGCGCTTTGTCTCCATTATTTCTAAACCTGTCTTTCTGTCTGTTTTCCCTCCCAGGTTCACTCACCCTCGTCATCCGTTCTGTCGGCTGGGCTCACCCTCCGGTCCTCTCCTCTTCGGGCTTCCCCCACGGCGTCCTCCCAGTTCCCCCTTGCATCCTCCCTTCCTCGGCCCCAGTGTCCCCCAGCTCTCTGGTCCCAGTCAACTCTGTTCCCGTGCCTGTGTTTCCCTCCACTCCGGTCCCTCAACCCCTTGTTCCCTCAATAAACCTCCTATCCTCTGAGCGTTGCGTTTGGGTCCTCTCTGTCCCCACACCACACCACCCATAACACTTTCATACTTTTCAAGATATATTGGAAAATTGTGTGGGAATCAAAGGTACTGCACTTAGATGGTTTCAATCCTATCTAACAGATGGGAGCTTCTCTGTCCACCTCGGTGATTATTCCTCTGAAACGGCCCCATTTACCTGTGGTGTCCCTCAAGGTTCTGTCTTAGGCCCCATCTTATTTTCTTTGTATATGCTGCCCCTGGCCTCCATTTGTGAGAGGTAAGAGGTCTCTTTCCACTGTTTTGCAGATTATATTCAAATTTATTTGCCCCTGAATGTGAAAACAAAGGGCTCACTGCAGCCCTTGCTTGACTGTATGAACCACACCAAAACCTAAATTTCCTCAACCTAAACGGAGACAAGACAAGGACCATAGTGTTTGGACACCCTGAACTGCTTGATGTAGATTCTTTCGGCCCTCTAACTTCAAACAACCGCTCAACTGTGAGGAGTCTTGGTGTTGTATTGGATAGTGCATTTAAATTTGATAAACAGATATCCGCCACTGTTAGATCCTGCTTTTTCCAGTTGAGAACTATAGCCAAGGTAAAGACCTATCTCCCTCCTAAAGATTTGGAGAGGGTGATTAATGCCTTTATAACTTCCCACCTTGACTATTGCAACTCCTTATATGTGGGCTTAGACAAGTCATCTATTCAGCGCCTGCAGTTAGTCCAAAATGCTGCTGCCCACCTCCTAACAGGAAAGAAGAAGGACCTCATTACACATGTGTTGCGTTCCCTCCACTGGCTTCCTGTTCATTACAGAACAGAAGCAGACTTAAAACCTTTAGTGTAGCTGCCCCTAACCTGTGGAACAACCTGCCAGTCCATATCAGAACCGCCCCAACTCTCGAACGTTTTAAATCACTGTTAAAAACACATCTCTTTTCTTTGGCATTTCCTTCGAGTTAAGTCTGTTATTATTCCTGGCAATTTTAATATCACTACATATTGTTTACTGTATATTATAATGTTTTATTGCTGTACTTTTACCGTGTAAGTAGTGTCTTGTTGTTGTATTTTAACCTGTGAAGCACCTTGGTCAACCTTGGTTGTTTTAAGTGTGCTATATAAATAAAATTGATATTGATTCAGATTTCCAGGCATTTTCCCCATTCAAGTGCATGGACTGAATGTTGAAAATGTCCCCATTTCCACACTTTTTCAAGGTTTTTCAACTGTTAACTAGTCATTCATTCTTTCAGCTAGAAACTCCATTCAAAAATGAAGTTTCCACATCTTTCCTCTCTCTTTTCTTATTATTTAACTTTCAGATCCTATTCAAACTCTTCAAGCTATTCAACTTTCTTTGAAACTTTGTTATAATGAAAGTCAAATAGAAAATCCTTCAAATTCATTGATCTTCCCACTAATTCATACATTAATGTAGAAACGTCATTCCAACTTTAAAACGTTCACAGACATTTAGACTCTTTCCAGTTAATTCCATGTTTTCACATCTAAAAAAAAAATTTAAAGCTATCGCAAGTCACGTTTCATGACGTTTTCAGTCTGTTTTCTGAGTTTATAAGGAGTGTCTATGGAACGGAATATTGGCAGCTAGAGTGAGAGAGTCAACTGACACAGTGGAAATTCACTTCAAAATCTTCTTAAAAATTTGTCTTTAACTCATTGTCTCTACCACATTTTTCACTCAACATATATAATTATTATTATCTTTTTTTTTTTTTTACAAGTCATAGGAAATCTTGTTCTGCTGCTGATGTGTAACTTTGAAAGCAAACGGACTTACACAGCTGGAACAGTCAGCTTGAAAGTGAGAGCAGTCCCAGCCAAAAGAGTCCTGCAGTTTCAGGAAAGAGGCAGAAACCTCGACATTTGTACATTGCTGCTGTGGACACAATCTTGACAGTAGACACAAATCTCTTACAATGTCAATTCAATGTCTCTTACAATATGTTTACTTTGGCAATGAAAGTGACGGTCTGTTTGGTAGGAGCAGGAGAAGCAGAGCTGGGCTTCAGGTTAAAACTCAGAGACCAGCTGTCTAAGCCAGAAGTCAGACAGTTTTTACCATCACCATGGCAATCTTAGACCACCAAGTTCCTGGAAAGTGTGCAGATGACACCACCCTCACTGGGCTCATCACTTATGTCACCTTCATACTAATTACACCATTCAAACCTTTTCCAAGTTTTCATACTCCTTTCTAAAGATTTCAGGTCAAATCTTCAAAACACTTGGGACTTTCTCACATTTCTTCAACTTTTTCACGTTTTTCAGCTAAAAGCTACATTCAAACCATACAATGTTCTACATTTATTAGTGCAAATTGAAGTTTATTAAACTTTAAAATCTTATTCATATTATTAAGAACATTTCCCATGTTTCCAGTTTTCAGTCCTTCGACTGCTTCATGCAAATTAAAGCCAGCAATGCAATTTAGCATCAGCTTTTCAACAAACCTTAAAACCTTCCACGTTTCATACATTTGTACTATTCAAATTTGTTCAAGACAGCAATTCAGTTAACGCAAGCCTTTCAAAAATCCTTAAAACATTGCACATCTTTGAAATCTTTGCACTTTTCAACTTGTGTCAAGACAGCAATTCAGTTTAGCGTCAGCTTTTCAACAAAACCTTTCACATATTTCATACATTTGTAGGGGAGAGCGGGGTGATTTGAGCATGTGGGGAAGTTGAGCCACCCCTTGTTTTTCGGCAACCATAAACAAAATTGGTCATGTGATAACACCCTGTGATGGAGAGATGTCCATGGAATAAGTTATAAGCACATTTAAGATCAAAAAACTGTTTTTTGCCGTTCAAAGTGATTTTTTAATGTTCAAGGAGACGGGATTCTTGTGTCTGAACAATTAAAGACAGGTTTGAGAAAATCTTACGTATGTAGACCTGGGGGAAGTTGAGCCAGATATTTGACTGTAAGTTTACATTGCATTCTTATGCATCACCGAAATGATGTGACGTTATGCATTTTAGACAAGAAACCATCATGTCATGCTTCTATAAATGGAAGACATTCAGGCTTCAACTCCTATTCTGGGTTTGGACAGAGTAGTGGGAGAGGTACAAAAATAGGAATTCATTTCATCAGGTGGCACGAGACATGACGATAAACAGGATGACTTTAAAACGATACGTTGATATAGCTGCTGAGAGAACCTCCACTTTTTTTGGGGGGGGGTTACAGAGTACAGTCAGTCAACTGATTTATTCAGCCAATTTTAACTTAGGTATGAAACTACTTGCTTAGAAATAAAACATTGCAAACAAAAACAAACTTTTCATTCAAGGAAGTTTCAAGGGCCCTCCCCGATTGGGGCCCTGGGTAATCAGTCCCACTTTCCCCTGAACTATGATGTCCCTGACTCTACTTTTACAACTTGTCATATTGATTTTGCGGATTATGGGCAACTTTGCAGTTATTTATATCTTAATTTTCAACCGCTTTCAGGGTTGGGTCGTGGGGGCAGCAACTCCAGCAGGGTACCACAAACTTCCCTTTCCCGAGCCACATTAGCCAGCTCTGACTGAGGGATCCCCAGACGTTCCAAGGCCAGTGTGGAGATATATCTCCACCTAGTCCTGGGTCTTCCCCGAGGCCTCTTCCCAGCTGGACGTGATTGGAACACCTTCCAGGCGGGATCCTTACAGATCACCTCAACTAGCTCCTTTCAATGCATCCTCACGGATGATTGAGATTCTCACCCTATCTTGAAGGGAGACGCCAGCCACCCTCTTGGGAAAACCCATTTCAGCGTCTTGGCTGAACAGACTGATCTAGTCCTTCGGTCATGACCCAGCCTTCATGCGGGTAGGAATAAACACTTACAACTTACTACACTTTCAACCTATTCAGAGTTAACTCAGGGTTATCAAGCAAACTCAGGGTTGACAAACTCTGACCGCCTACACTGGTGTTAAATGATACTACGACGGTGAATAAGATGTTGAGTCAGTGTTAACTTAAGTGGAGTTGGTGCGCGTTCGCATAAAAGGGGCGTGTTCTGCCGTGCAGGCAGATACAGTGGGGGAAAAAAGTATTTGACCCCTTGCTGATTTTGCAGGTTTGCCCACTTACAAAGAATGCAACAATCTACAATTTTAATCATATGTACATTCTAACAGTGAAAGACAGAATCCCAAATAAAATTCCAGAAAATCACATCATATGAATTTATAAAAATTGATAACCGTCTGATGAGGAAAAACAAGTATATGACCCCCTACCAAACAGCAAGTATTCTGGCTCCTACAAGCCAGTTAGTCTTTCTTTAAGACACAGCCCCAATCCCAACCAATTATCTACATCAAATACACCTGCCTCACCTCGTTACCTGTATAAATGACACCTGTCAACACCCAAACAACCAGCATCCAACATCACCACCATGGGCAAGACCAAAGAGCTTTCTACGGACATCAGGGACAAGATTGTTGATCGGGACAAGATTGTTGATCTGCACAAGGCTGGGATGGGCTACAAGAGAATCGGAAAGCAACTTGGAGAGAAAAGATCAACTGTCGGTGCAGTTATCAGGAAATGGAAGAAGCACCACACCACCACCAACCTCCCTCGGTCTGGGCCTCCACACAAGATCTCGCCTCGTGGGGTGTCCCTGATCATGCGAACGGTGAGGAATCATCCCAAAACCACAAGG
>NW_025744138.1:0-17390 GCF_021292245.1 Micropterus dolomieu
TAAATCACCTTTCTTTCCCATTCTGACATTCAGTTTGGAGTTCAGGAGATTGTCTTGACCAGGACCACACCCCTAAATGCATTGAAGCAACTGCCATGAGATTGGTTGATTAGATAATTGCATTAATGAGAAATTGAACAGGTGTTTCTAATAATCCTTTAGGTGAGTGTATGTGGCAAAACTAAAAACTATAAACTTGACAGGACAGTTGCAGCTGCATTAAACAGAATTTAACTTTTAACTCCTGAAATAATTTAGACGCTCTGATGGAGCTCACGATTGATCAGGAGGATGGCTGCTTTACTCCAAACAGTTTCTCTGTATGAACCTCGACTGTGTGTGAGCATGCTGCGGACGGTCGGTGATTGTTCCCTCTGACTGGATGAAGCACAATCTGCTGACATTTCTTCGTGTCTGGGTCATTCCAGCATACTGTATCTGTTTCTGCCGGGGTTTCCCAGAGCAGTTTTTCAGGTGTGCTGTCCCAAGTGCTTAGTGCAATCTTAAGCAGGATGGGCAGGTACATACAATTTCTACGTACTCGGGACACACTGAACGAAACAACTCAAGGTTTTTACGCAGTGGCTGCTTTCCCTCCAACTCTCCATGCCGGAAACCATTAAAACAGGCAAAACCCTCATTTAAATACTGCCACCTCTGTTGTGTTTGCACCTGTTGTCATCTACACAATAATTCTCAGTTAATCACCCATAACAGGTACCACAATTGCACATGCAATATTTTAGAATCCACACGCAATTTAGTCCTCTTTATTCGAGATGTTAGTAAATCCAGCCCTTAGTGTACAATAGTACCTTACTACCCCACCAGAGCACTGCGCTCCCAGAATGCAGGGTTACTTGTGGTTCCTAGAGTCTCCAAAAGTAGACTAGGAGCCAGAGCGTTCAGCTATCAAGCTCCTCTCCTGTGGAACCAGGTTCCAGTTTGGGTTCAGGAGGCAGACACCATCTCCACATTTAAGAGTAGGCTTAAGACTTTCCTCTTTGATAAAGCTTATAGTTAGGGCTGGCTCAGGTGAGTCCTGAACCATCCCTTAGTTATGCTGCTATAGGCCTAGACTGCCGGGGGATTTCCCATGATGCACTGAGCTCCTCTCTCCTCCTGTCTCTCTCCATCTGTATGCATTCTTATCCCATTAATGCATGTTACTAACTGAGTTGAGTTTTCTCGTCCCTCTTTCTCGCTTTCTGTAGGTGTTTCTGGCTCCAGAGCTGTGGGACCTCGATCTGTGGTTTCAGGCTTCCTGCTGCCCCCATGTTCCTGCTTGACACCTGCAGCTACAATTATTATTATTCAAATATTATATAATATATAATATATAATAATAATAATATTAATAATAATAACATTATTATTATTATCGCTAATACTGTTATCATTATTAGTCCTGTTATTCATTTTCATTTCCACTTGCTATCTGTTCCACTACCACCTTTACTGTTGATTTGCCTTTCTTTGTGGATATTGTGTATTCTTGGAGCAATCACTTTGTCAGTTTAGAGAATACACACAAAATACACTATGGGCCAAATTCAGAAATAAATCTGTAAATCTCAAAGCACTTGATACACCCCTAACCGTGCTGCCAAGCAAATAGCCTCTTGGTGCTCTGGTTCTGTTTGCGTGTATTAAAATGGTTGTGATTACAACGTTGATCTTTCTTCATTGGAGCTTCTCAGCAGCCAGATTCCGTGCACATCCAGTTCCAGTGCTGTTGTTAGCGTCATTAGCTCTGTCGGACTGCGACTTCATATTAATATAAAAACCGGACAAAAGTGGACATTAAGTACTTTACTGTGACCAAGTTACCATAGCATAGCTCTGATCGATCCAAACTCCATTCAGAAAACAAACATTTTAGAAGTTGTTGTCCTGCTGTCTTGATGACAGACCCAGAGACGTGCACAGACATTTTGATGGACAGGGGCTCAAGTGAAAAAAAGGGCTTTTTTTTTAACAAGACAAATATATTAACTCAACAACATTTTTGCTTTTCTACAAAATAATCACTTCACACAGAGACCACGGTCTTCTTCAGTATTCACTAGGTTTATCAATGGAGCAGGCGACAGCAAAGGAAACTATGCCGCAATGTGCATGTTTTCTATGCTACTGGTTTCAAGTATATATTTAGCATAAATGACAGTTTCATTAATAATTTGTTTATTTTTCACACAATAAATCGTTTCAGTTCTTTAGGTGTTATTGGAATACATAACACTTCACACTAAACTGTGGCATTGGGCTGCAGGCATAATTCAAATAAATGTTATTTAAATACTTTTACTTTTTGTTTCACAAGCAAGATGCCAAATGAGTAAAGATAACCTTCAGCTTCACACAGCCAAGCAACAGAATACTGAATTGCCTGAATACATTAATGTATTGATCAAATACTTTATTATTGCTATTATATTACATTTACCATGCACACACACACACACACACACACACATAATTGCTGATGGTGACATTGACTTAGTTTCATATTTGAGGGAGGGCTATCTGTTTATATAAGGATCTATCAGCATACAACAAACTAATAGGATGGAGAGTTATTAGATGAGGAACCGACCATCAAAACTATGAAGTTACTCTTTAAGGCACTTTTTTCATAGTGGTCAATTTTGAGACTTTGGTCTGTTTTGCTTCCATGTCTTCTTTTACTCTAATGGAAATAAAACTTCAAGAATAAACATTTAGATGGTGTTGGTTTTAAGCATAATGCACTCGGTCTATTTGCATCTGTAGATTTCTTCTATATTAACCAAAACCA
Source organism: Micropterus dolomieu (assembly GCF_021292245.1). NCBI lineage: Eukaryota > Metazoa > Chordata > Actinopteri > Centrarchiformes > Centrarchidae > Micropterus > Micropterus dolomieu. The sequence goes on from NW_025744138.1 coordinate 2,798, forward strand.
GCTAATCTGCATATTTACACAGCACATTTCAGAGGAAAATACTCTTTATGGAAGTCATTAACTGGGGAAGTTCTGTGGTAATATGCTTTAGTTATTTTCTTTATCCCATTTACCTGCAGTGAAATGTGTGCAAATTGGCGCATTTTAATTAGTTAACACCTAATTTGCATATCAATGTGGAGATTGTGATGAGGTTATTAGACACAATGTTACTGTGTTCACCTGTAGTGTCAGTACATTGGGTTGTATGGCCATGAGATATTGCCTTAGCTAAACTTTAGCTAACTTATTACACTAGCTCAGCTCATTAGACATGCATTAGCGAGACATAGGCCTTTACTGTCTTTTGTCTTTTGTTTAATTAGCGTGAAACTGGTAGTTTAGTCTTTTGTTCATCACCACTCACCTCCACACAAGCCAAGAAAAACAGTGCTGGGAGAGAAGGTGGAGGGGCTGCTGTCTGTCTGTGAGCTGCTCTGGTTGGGCAGGGAGATGCAAGAGAGAGAGAGAGAGAGAGAGAGAGAGAGAGAGAGAGAGAGAGAGAGAGAGAGAGAGAGACACATCGGAACTCCAAAGTCTCATCTTCCGAGCTGATAGCCTATTTAGATTTTTTTTACCAATAAATATATTTGTTTGACAGGGAATCTGTTGCAAACAGACATAAATATACTGTATATTCTTATATTAAAAAAAACAAAACAAAAAAACAAGCATCCCAGAAAAAAAAGGGCACTTGAGGAAGAAAAAGGGCAGGTGCTGAAGCCTGGACAGACCTGACAAAGCATGGATTCATATGTTTAACAAATCTGCATCATGTTGTAGTTATTTCAGCATCAGTTTGATCCGTTTATTGCTATTTAATCACAGCATGTTTACTTTGGGTTCATACAGCTGTAGTAAAGGCGAGTTGTGTTTATTCAGATTATTGCGTTAAAATCGCCTTCTCGCGTTGTGTGTGAACAATTGCTGCGAATGTACTCACGCAAGGAAAGCGTCGCAAGACGAAAATTTGTATTTGGTCATGCCGCATTACTAAAACCAGATAATATATACACACAAAAAGGATAATTACGAGCCTGTCTCTAATATGAAATCTGCCAATATCTGATTTTTAAAAAAAAAAGAGGTAAGCAAACATAAGAATCTGAACACGCATTAAACGTACTGACAGTTTGGTAGCAGGGGAGACGGCAATTGTCACATCTCAAATTACACCAATCAGAAATGAGAGAGAACCATGAAACTCATCTGCCTGCCGAAGGACAAGCTGATGGGACATACTTGTTGTTGTTTTTCTGCCAAGTCTCATTTTTGAGCTACAAAAGTAATTTTTTTCATCTGCAGTATTTTTCCTCATACTGTCTCAACTATCAATGTCTATGAATTTAAATCTGTCTTTTTTTTAAAGGGCCATTCTGTTTGATATCTTTGTCAAATATTAGTTATATTGTTTCTAGCTACCAGGGTAGCTTTTCATTTAAGTATTCGTGGTCAGTTTAAATATCTTTCTATATTCTATATAATGTGTGTTTAGCAGCAGAGTCCAATAGCTAAATCTTTTGGCCTTTTCATTCTGGGAAATCAACATTATTTTGATTTTTGGTTTATAATAGTAGCATAGTATTGGCGCTCAATATAGAAAATAAAAGACGATAGTGTCTTTCTAATAATGTCAGAAAAGTGTTTTCAGTTTAAAAATGTATGTATACGAATGACCTATAGCTAACTTTACTATGTCTACTGTGTTAATAGGCCTATACTTAGTGGCGTAGTCCAGGGGTTAACGTTTTTGCCTCTCAATTTGGGTATCACTATACACAGGGGGGTTGCCTCCAATGATGTGTCAAGGGGCAACTCAGTGAAGACTGTCATTTGACATTTATCATGTAACCTTGTACCACTTCATTAAAGGAGAATAAGTTTCAAGCAGTAATATCAATGGATCTTTAATTGTTTTAACTATATCTATAATCTTGGTAGTTTATTTTGATCCTTGGTATTTATATGAAGGAATTATGTGTGTTGTTACAATTGCCCCTGCACGTGGGGGCAGATGTAACATTTCACATCTAGTGTTTGGATCAATATTGTGACTTTAACATTGCTTGTAAAAACATCTGATGATTGTTAACAAGTAAAACACAGATAAAAGTTACCTCTATAAAAATTGTATCCAGTTAGTTCAAGAAGTTTTTGAATTATGACAACAAAAATTGTTACAATTGACCCCGGTCTCCCCTACACAGAAGATCAATATGCAGTCCTACATCTAAAAGTGATTTATTTATTTTTTGAGTTTGATGCCCAGAGACCTAAAGAAGCTGGTGTCATTTCAGCCACCGTTTACCAAATACTTTACCTCTGATAGAGCCTGAGAAAACCCTTAGGATCCCACCATAAGCTGAGTAGAAAATCTTTGCCTCTAGAGCAGCTCTGGTTCTCAGTCTGCTGGATGATGTGAAATGAAATGGAACTCATCTCTCTGTGCTGTCAATCCATCCATATTGGCTCCATGGCCTTAAGGATGGCTTTGGCCCAAAATACAAACTGTGTTGATATCACAAATATTTGGAACATTTTAGCTATGAACAACATTTGCAAAGCTTTTACTTTTTTATAGGCACGTAATGGGTTACTTAAAAATGAATATATTCCAAGACCATAGAGTCAACATTTCACTTTGAAAAGAAGAAGGCATGAGAATGTTTGTAGGTTTTTTTCATTCCCCTTCAAATCCCACCATGTGGCTTCTCAAGATAACAGCTCTCCTGGGTCGTAGGGTTTCATGAAGCTTATGAAGGTTATGCTTGATCACAACAGTAAAACCAACAAACTTAAAAACTCCCATCATATACGGTTGGGATACAAATGACTCATAATAAGAATAAACTGAAATTGATTTTTTTTTTATTCCTGTGGGCCTTTTAGGTGGCTAAAACACGTTTGCTGCTGACCCTGTCCACAGCAATACGTCGCTTTGTGTGCTTGTGGGCCAGTACAACTCTCTGTTTCTCCAAACTGGGGACACGCTGACCGCCATCAACTGTGTAATACACAGACTGTGTATAACTACCTCATATAGCCCCACTTAAAAAATCCTGAGCTATCCCTTTAAGGCAACAAAACCACTTCAAATGTGATGGACAGCTTTCTGTGCCATTACTCATACAGACTGACGGACACATTCCATACAGACATGCAATAGGTAGGACTCATATGCCTTGATATATGGTAACTTCCTTCAAACAGGTAAATCAGAACCGTATTTGACAAAACACAAATTATTATTATTATTATTATATTACTACTATGAAAAGCCTCATGACACCTCGGAGAGAAATAAAACAAATTAGCTCTGTGAGTGGACCTGCCAGTCTTCACAGAGCTCATTTACACTCACACTTGACCTTTAGATATTCTGAACTATGGGAGAGATAACAAATATCTGAACACCTACTCAAAAATGCATTTTATGTGTGACAGGAAAACTATATGAAGATCTGTCAGATACTTATAATTACCTACAAGCTACTTGATCCAAATAGAAAAGGACCTGATTCAAACCTATGATATTTATCAGCTGATAAATATTGACATGATGTCAATGGAAGTTTAACTGGGAGAATGTGACTCATGAAACTCATATGATCAGCTAGAGAGAAGATGTATCACTAATGCAATTGTTGGGACTACAGAAACACTGTCTACTCGTGATTGTACACTGTTGTTACAGAGTGGAGATTCTGCCTTCACAAAAGCTTTTTGTCGAGTACAGACACACAAACAGACAAGTTTGGGACTTAGGGAGAAAGTAGGAAATGGATGAATTGATGCAGCAGCTCTGGCTGCCTATGCAAAGTGTCAGTTATTGTTAAAGTGTGTGCATAATGCCATTCATCTTTAAGCCCTCCAATCATTGCAGGCCTCTGGCAGAGTGAAGTGTGGTCGTCCTTCCAGACAGGAGAGAAAAGGGCCAAGTGATGATCATAAAACAGCTTGTTCATAAAAAAAAGTTGGTACTGTTCAAAGATGACAGCAGCTCTGACTCCACGATTAGTTCAAAACACTGGGAAACCAAAGAGTTCATTTCTCTCACGGGAGAAGTGAGGAGAGGGGAGAAGAATATGTCTGTCTTAAAGCCTTAAAGAACATGCTTTCATCACACTGTAGATCTGACACATTTTCTTATTTATTGTGTTTATTATATGCGTATTTTATACCCTCCACAAAATATCCCCTGCAGCAGTTATCAAGGTAATGACTAAAACATGATCCAGAGGAAAGTGGATACATGGTGGCACATTCAGCTTTCTTTCCTCCCACTGACATGACAGGAAACTTTAACATAACCTGCATGAGCCGCGTCTACCTTACTAATAACTTACACGATGTTGGATGAAATTGCCATTCCAGGTTGTTCCACAATGAGGTTTTAGGACCACTAAGATATAATGGATGGGCAGCGGTCAAGCCAGTCTGAGAGGTCCTGCAGCTGGCAGACAAATGGCTTCAGCTGAATGACAGATGGCCTCAATTTACACACCTGGTAAGATCTTAGTGAAAAATGTTGTCATCTGCTCTGAAATGGACAGCACCAGGGGGAGCAAAGTTTGATGTCATCCATCTGGGTGAATTGTTATGTTGCATTTACCTCAGAGTTCAAGTTTTAATCACCATTTCTGCATAGCAAAACTCCGATGCTCACACTGTGTGGTTGGATTGACTGCTCACAACACGGGTGTGCAGACTCAGTGCCATTACCAAGTCCTCAAAAACTTGGCAAAAGACAAAAGCAGCTTCACTTTGTGCTAGAGCTTTAATTATAAACAACAAATTCTTCATTTTCGAAGTTTTCCTTAGTTTCAGCTTCTCAAGGATGCCACTTGTTTTTGTCACCTTGGGCGTTGGGCAATTGGACACGGTTCACAATTTTTGACAGGTTGTCGACAAAGTGATTCACCCACAAAATAATCGTATATTTCTCAATAATGACAATCTTTAGCGGCAGCTCCACTGTACAATCTGCACCTGCGGCGGCTGGGAATATGTGGACACTGGTCTGTCTGTTGCAGCTCACTTGAGTTTTGTTTCTAACACACCACATCATGTAAAATTGAAACTGAAAGCTGATGCAAACTACACCGCTTTAAAAAAGGCTTCTTTCTTTCTGAGTTAATGCATTCAGAATGTTTGTTGCGCCTTAAAGATGCACACAATACATATGGTAAGAAATGTAGACTGTAAACAAAACTCTGTTTACAATGAAAACTCAGGGTGCCTTTAAACTCGTGCCTTAGAGATCAACGATTTCTTGGCAGGAGTTCATGAGAAAGAATTCTAATTTGTACTGTTCTACTCCAGTAAACAATATTTCATGCTCCTACTCTGCCAAGATTATCAATAAACACGACTCAGCACAGAGCCAGTGGCCCGCTCTCTAAAGGATCTGATATAGTATTTCAAGGAAAAAGTCAAACTTATTTAAATATTAATATGGATTCTTAAGGAGTCTGACAGGGAAAGTTCATACACCTTCATTAATGTATGCACAGGGCAGTTTCACATCAACGTGTCCAAAATTTTACTTTTTAATATATGAATAACTCCATTCAGACCATCTCCTTTCTATTAAATATCACCCAAAAATGTTTTGAAAAAGTGGTACAATGTGTGTGCAGCCTCAGGACTGTACTGTATACTATCAAATACATCTATCTATTCTAATCTATCTGAATACATAATTATTTTAAGCAGCAGCAAGGAAGTGCAGACTTGTGGTAAAGCAGGGATTGTACACTTGCAAGAAGTGCAGTTACTCTTCATTTTGGTTGAACGGTGCTGTCGTCTACTGAACAATATAAGTATATTTTACTGTGGATGAGCATCGGACTTTTAAGTGAAGTATTAATGTTTAAGTTAATTCAGCAGGTGAGTGCTAGGATAAGTGCTAATTAAAGCCAAACTATTCTAAAGATCTATATGTAAGGATTTGGTATTCCACACGTATACACAATTATATGCACCAATCAGCAACTACATTATGACCACTGACAGTTTGTTGCGTATGGGGCTGCGTAGCTGCAGACCAGTCAGGGTGCCCACGCTGACCCTTGTCCTCTGCAGAAAGTGCCTACAATGGGAACATGGGCATTAGAACTGGACCATGGAGTAATTGAAGAAGGTGGCCTGGTCTAATGAGTCAGGTTTTCTTTTACATCCCGTGGATGGCCAGCCGGCCGTGGTGTCGCTTACCCGGGGAACACATTGCACCAGGATGCACTATGGGAAGAAGGCGAGCCTGTAAAGGCAGTGTTCTGCTGGGACACCTTGGGTCCTAGCATTCATGTGGATGTTACTTCGACACCTACCACCTACATAAGCATTGTTGCAGACCATGTACACCCTGTCATAAAAACAGTATTCCCTGATGGCAGTGGCCTCTTTCAGCAGGATAATGCGCCCTGCCACAAAGAAAAACGGTTCAGGAACAGTTTGAGGAACGCAACAACGAGCTCAACGTGTTGACTTGGCCTCCAAATTCCCCAGATCTCGATCCAATCCAGCATTTGTGGGATGTGCTTGACAAACAAGTCAGATCCATGGAGGCCCCACCTCACAGCTTACAGGAATTAAATGATCTACTGCTAATGTCTCAGTGCCAGATAGATACACCCTCAGAGGTCTAGTGGAGTCCAGGTCTCGACCGGCCAGGGCTGTTTTGGTGGTCATAATGATATGGCTGAGCAGTGTATGTCTTGTGTGTCCTATTTCAGATGATGCTGAGTTGTTTAACACATCTAGATGTGAATACCAGGAAATGAGAGCTGAAATTCTGAACTCTTGTCTCATACTCATCTTTTGATCTTAAACCCAAATGTCTTCAGTGAACAACAAAAACAAAGGAATTTGCCTTACTGTTCCAATACTTTTGGAGGGAACTGTATTCGAATCAGAATCGTCAAGTGTTGGGCAATTTACTCAGAAATTGTAATATATTACTAGTTACTTATTACTCCTTAAAAAAGTAATATTATTACTTTACTTATTACTGGGTGATAAAAGTAACTAGTTACATTACTATATTACTTTCCAGTGTTTCCCACAGAATGACACCCCCCTTCACCCCCAAACAAAGCAGTGTCCCCCAACTTTTTAACTAACATCAAATCCATAACAGCAGCAAGCAGTGTGGTTTTTACAAAGCATATAGCCTGGGCCTAACGTTTCTTAACGCCACCGGCTGGCAAAAATAAAGCAAGTAAATCCCGACTTTTAAACAGCTTTTTTTCTGCACATGTAACCTGTTTATAAGAGCAGTATTCAGCAGTTACAAAATGTTACGTTAACGCCACTCTCAACAGCGACAGCAGCTGCTGGGGTTTCTTTCTGTAAGTTCCACGTCGCTGTGCTGCTTCAGCAGATGCTTCAATAAATCAGATGTAGAAATGTTCACAGTTGAAAGGTTTTTGCTGGTCGCACAGAGTTTAGACTAGACAACAATGTTCTTTGCATCTTAGACTGTGACACAATAATGGCAGCAGCTACTTACAGCTGTGGAAAGAACGCCTCTCCCCCTAGTTCTCCATTTTTCCTTTAGTGTTTGAACAGCGACATGAACAACAAAGTCCCGCTGAGCTGCCACACAGTCGTGGATTTACATCAAGGATGGTGCGTTCAGTAACAAGTAACGCAGCGTTACTTGCTTTAGTAACTAGTAATAATATTACCCTTTTAGAAATGTAATTAGTTACACTACTTAGTTACTGGGGAAAATAATATTATTACAGTGACACCTTATTGCCCAACACTGCTCCATTTCAAGTAGCCGGCTGTTTAAAAACAATATAATATTCTTTGTGTGTTTCATCAACGCTGATAAATTATCCAAAGTCCCGCGAGGTGCGGGCAACTCGGCACAACACCAGCGAAGCTGGGGCTCTGTCTCTTCAGCAAGTGTTCCACGAGTCTATGCTACGCACACGCTACGCCTACACATGCGCACTGACGACCCAGGGTTAGGGTTACAATTTAGGATTTATTGATAGTTTTATTCATTTTACATGTTTATTTAGAGCATTAAACGTTGAAATGTATATTGTAATAGGCTGTATATTAACTTATTGTAGTTTTATGTAAAATCAGACGTTGAGCACCCCCACATCGCCAAAATGGCGTGATCCTTGTTTCGCTGCGAAGCTTCAACTGTGAGATTGACAGTCGAATCAGGCTCCACCCATCGAAGCATAGAATCTTCGACTATTCCGGGTTAGCCCTAGTTCTGACTAATGTTTTGAGTACTGCATCTGTGTTTTTAATTCGATGTGGGTTTGGCACAATAAATAACTACTATAATAACTAAGTATACATCAACCTATTTTACCAACATACAAGCAATAAAATACTACTACTACTACTACTATTTGAAATACGCTGTATGCTGTGTAGAAAAATATCTGCACTACATTGTTGACAAATGGTCAAATGCTGACTAAGGTAGAGGTGCAACAGTCGCTGCAAGAAAACATGATTTGATGCAGCTTGGTTATTGTCATTATAGAAGAAAATACATTTTTAATTGGAAAACATATCAGATTGACATTCAAACCAACAATTAAGTCATTATGAGTGGCAAAATTATTTTCTTAATTTGGAGATTAATTAACTTTTTAATCTCATATCACGATCTCACACCAGGGGACAAATGACTGAAAGCAATCTCATAAGAAAAGTTTGAGTCTTAAAATGAAGGGAGATGCATATACAGGATCTGTTATTCAGCTGTCATTTAATGCAGCCATTGATTGTTGATTCATTGGTGTTGTTGTTTGTGTTCATCTCATAATAATTTATTTCTTCACTTTGCATTTGGCAATACATCAATTTCTCATTAGCATCTGCCATCCAACGCCTGTCCAGACTGTGTGATAAATGACCAGATTCTTCAGCTTCTGATGTGTGAAGTTTAATCGCATACGATATTTAAAATACAGGAACAACAAAGCAGTATACAGTATACAGGGTGTTACAATTGAGAATAACACTGCCAGGATCATATAATGTAGCAGATCTCTTCTACACCCTCCATGAATATTTCATTCTGAAATGTATTCTCCTTTTGAAAGTTTATTTCTCCTTCTCATCTTTTGTATTCAAATGGCAGCCTGTCAAGACCACCCTCGGGCTTCAAAATCTACACTGTTCTCTGTGTGAAATCTATTTCTGCTTTGGCTTTAAATGCATCACAAACGGTGCATATTTCAGCTTGCCCACAGCAACTGTGGCATATGTGCTTATTCATAAAGTCAAAAACGTTGTTATATTCCCGACCAATTTTCATATATGTGTTCTGGCAGAGTTCACTTTTTTGACTCCTGATTTCGCTAGATGGTCTGAGCCGCTGACCAGTGAGCGGTTATTTCCTGCAGTGCTGCAGACACACATGGAAACACACTGAACTAATGAAGCCTCTAGTCCAGGTCTGAAATAAATATTCTCAGGTATCGTATGCGATTAAACTTCACACATCAGAAGCTGAAGAATCTGGGTGAAGGGCATACAGGAGCTGGTTCGGTCTATGTGTAGAGCTGCTTGAGCAGGAAGTTTAGCTTATTCAATTTGGCCACAGCTACTCTATATGTAGTGTGGTGTACTGTATATGTCCCAGAAAGCTTTAATTACTATGGCTCTCACAGAAAATATTATAAGATTATTAATATATTAAAGAAACATGAGCCATCAGATGTAGGGGCTGCACGATAAACTGATTATTACAATATTTGCTGATTATTTTTCTTTTGATTGACTAATTCAAAGTGCTCTGCTGATGAAGGATGGTAGCGAAACCTTGTGGAGGCATTCACACTGTAAACAGGGACGATATTTCCTCTGTAGCAGTGAACACAATACGCAACCTTAACACTATTAGGCTGCAAAGTGAGCATCCAGCTCATCTCACAGTGTGAGTGCTGGGATTACGCTATAAATTTGAGCCAGCCGACAGGATGAAGCTGTGTGACATATCTGTTCAGCCCACTGATGCTGGTATCCACGGCAAGTGTCATCGGGTCCTCTAGCAAGAATCTATGAAAGATGGGAGCTAATTCCCTTTCTATTTATTATTCGATGGGCCATCAGTAATTAAACACAGCGAGACTTGTCTAAGTAGGCCAACTAGAAGGTGCACAATGCACAGGCGGTGGGAGATGGGGGGTCAATAGGGGTCTAACTACAAGTTTTTGCTCTGGGCCCCCAGCCATGCCTACAAACAGAAGATTGCGCAATATAATTCACTGATCCCAGTCTTCTTCAATACATGTTGGCTGTTTCGCATTATAGCATGCAACTCAGTGATCCTGAAAACAAATGAGGCAAATGTTTTCAAACCGAATGGCTAAAGGAATCTTTAATAAACCACTGTTCCAGGCCACGTTTCTACCAGCACACAAATACAGTCTGACCTTGAAAGGAGTTGTGTGAGTTTGTGTGAGTTGTGAACTTTAACAGCCAAATAAAGCACAGAGTAAACACTGAAAGCAGCCCTACCACAGTGGATTAGCTCATAAAGCAGAGTGTGGTGGGAACAACATCCAAACCGAAACACTGCTATGAAATCTGCTTAAATCTCTCAGCAGTCTTCTCTCACTCACTTCGCTGAATACCTGAAGTAACAGGGTGGAGGTCTTTGTGTGTGTGTGTGTGTGTGTGTCAGAAAGCCTGGGAAGAACAGAGCTCCCCTATTGGCCTTCCAGTCAAGGCCAGGACGCTATGCTGACTGAGGTCAACACAGAAAGAACAGCTGACGTGGCCCAACTGTTGACAGAACACAAGGGACAGGACTCCCTCTCAGCTGTGTGTGTGTGTGTGTGTGTGTGTGCGCGCAGAGAAAGTGCTTTTGACTAAAAATATTTGCTTGATTTTGACCCATAGAGATGAAAGATGTCAGGAGAATTCAAACACAAATCTGTGTGCTCAGGTGTTAAAAGGCCACACTAGGATGGAAAATCCTGAGAGACGAGCTCCCGTCCTCCGCTCCGCGCTGATAACTATTTTTAGCCCTGAGCAAACGATGAGTGAGCAAATACTGATAATGATGTCATAGGTTAAAAAGGCCTTACAGTATTACACTCAGCACAAATAAACAGAACAGCATATTGCTGTAGATGCAGCTTTGCCAAACTAAAATACATTTCGTGAAGGCAGTATTTTTAGCAGCGTAACTGGTGGTGTCTTGTGCTAGGATCATCAAACTATCTCTTCTATCTGTTTAGATCTATCTGTCTGAGCTCTGAAGGGAACTATCATGGCACCAGCATTGCATGGCTACAGATGATAAGAGTGTGTCAAACGTCAGATATTTTCAGGATTCCGTTTATCCCTCTGATATTTCTGGTTGTTTCGGCAACTGCAGGCAATGCTGCAAATAGGGGATTTGTCAATGTGATAAAATACTTTCATTTTCAAAGGCGCACTAATCGTAAAGTGTACTACTCTGTCTGTGAACAAAGCTGCTTAATGTCCTCTGTGGGTCTGGAGGGATTTTTCCCCCAAAATATTCATGATGATGTCATAGCGATGTCATCTGGGTTATTCTGGCTTTGGCTTGGATTAAGAGAAAGTCTGCATCACAAACTGAAGGTGTGGGTTTGAATGAAGTGGCCATTTAGGAGGCTGGGAGGGTCTAATTAAGATACTATCCTGTTCCATTATGGAACCAGCAGCACTAGATAAAAGTCAGGATATCTCTGAAGTCTTTCTTAAACCTGTCTCTAGTGAATCCCCCAGCTACAGTATGTGTGAATACAATTCTAAGCCACTGGAGTAGCCCTATAAGACGTTATTCACAGCATAAGCCAAAAACAGCTGTTCCTGCCTGGTTATTTTTTATTTTAAGTTCCCCAGTTGAGTTCCAGAAAAAAACTTTTATATTGAACTGAGTGCTGTTGACTGTCAATCATCCATTATCAGTTTTGATATAGATAGATTTATTGTTAAAGTAGTTTATCAAAAATGCTTTACTTTTCTCTGTTTTATATCATTGTAAACTGAATAGCTTTCAGTGTTTGTTGGACTATATTAGTGAGTCAAAGAAGACACCTTGGGTTCAGGGGAATTTTAATGGGCATTTCATAGAAAAGACACTTAAAAAATAATCTACAGATTAATGAAAAGGACGCATTCAATTTATAGCCCTGATCCAGGACAGCGTGCTGCCTGCCGTGCCTGCCATTTCAGTCAAATATCCATTCATAAAATTTGTTATGGTAAAGATGTTGATAATATGAACTCCTTGGACTCCTTCCTTACTCACCAAGCGGAGGGCTGATTTTTCATTATTTGTATCAACTTTAATGGAGAAGACCCTTTTCTGTCAGAATAAGACATGTTTTGTTACTTTGCAGATACCTGGCATAGTGTTTTTTTCACAGCTCATAGATTTCCTTACAATCCAGTGAATTTGTGTTTTCAACATTCTTCCCGGGGGAAAAAAATAGAAAGAAATATGGGTGGATCTGTGACTGAATATGTCTGATTTCTGTGCAATATGAGGGACCCAGTAAAGCAGTAGCCTACGTGGTTCTGTATCAGGGTTAAACATTGATATTTATTGGGATTAGGGCTGCATATATTTGGTCTGTAAAATGATATTTCGCAGTTTCTAATGTCATCTGGTCAAAACCCCACAGAGATCGACAGAAAACAGAGAAAAGCAGCAAAGTCTCTAATTAATGAAATGCAGAGGTTAATTCGTATAAAACTGTACTGAGATACAATTTTATCCATGTGGCTCTTCATGGCATGAGGACTGCAAAATGATGTGTGACAACCAAGTTTATCAACACACTGAATCGTATGAATTTACATTGCTCTAAACAGGCAATATCTATCAGAAATGAACAAAGAACGGTACAGTGGCTACCTAAGAACGTGTAAAGCTGCTTTGAAGCAGTCTGCCTGCTTTAGTGGATAAAACATTACACAACACTAGAATGAGGAATCCATGTGATTTAAAGGGTTCAAAATGTTCTGCTCAGGTTCAGTGAAAAATGACCATAGCCTGTACGGATACTTCCATAGATTAAACAATTAACCTTAAATGTTTTGGCAGCCTTGATGGAACATTTCTGGATCAGTTCTGATACTAACACTGGACAGCTCACCAAAGCAACTACGGCGTTTCAAATTAAAAGCCTTCTGTGCTCGTGAGGAAATTAAGTCAAAGTCAACGCTGTTGTGCACATTAACCGCACATCACATGGTTATTCCCTGGCTGTGTCCTCACAAAATATCCAGCAGACAGCAGACCTACTTCTAAGCGAGTTGGAATTCAACCAAGCAGGACCGAAGATGTGTAGCCTACACTTGTCTCATGACAACGCCACAACAGACATCCTGTCATGGTAAAAACAAAGTAACATCAACTGATCCAGACTTTACCACGATGGAAATATCACATGAATATAATATTTATGGAGTTGCATAATATGCGTGTAAAGCGATCTCAGCAGTGTGTGAGCCCGCAATAATCCCTGACAGTGTGGAAATGACAGGGATCACAAAAAAAGCGGAGCCATGACAAAGTGGCACAGAAGTGTGCGTTTGATGTGGTTGCACGGTTCCACCTGACGGGGATGAATAAACACAGAGACCTCCAGCCACGGATGGTGACGAGTAGGGGGAATATAAACTTTGACAGCGCCCTGTTCACCCAAACCATGTGGCACAGATTGACAGCTAACTTACTTTTCCTGCATTACGTTCTCCTTGATGGCTCCGAGGGAGGAGTGGTTGCCCTGCTGGAGTCTGCAGGTGGCCAGGTGCCGCTGGTGCTGATCTTTCAGACAGGCGTTTTCCTTGCAAAGATCCGTCACCTGGAGCTCCAGCTCATCAATCCGGTCCCTCTGCTTCTCCAGCAGCCCCTGCTGGGTCTCGATTATCTTATTCAGCTCCTTTAGATACTCCGCCGCCTTGCTGGGGTTCTCTATCGGGTTCTCCATCTCGTAAAAGCTCCGTTGCCCGTCCATGGAGGCGATATCCACACAATCAGGAAAACAACCCTCACACACGCTCAGTAGTAGTAAGACTGAGCGCTGTCAAATCCAGAGGTCCTCCTTCGCTCCGACATGGCTGCTTTGACGTGCAGTAGTGGCAGCTTTGCTGTGAAGTTGGCCGGTTTTGATGCGCTGCTGTGCGCCGCCGCCGCGTCCACAAGCTCTGCACCGCAACAGCCTAACTAACCTCCAGCTCCGTACATGGGAAAAGCGTTTAACTCTTTCGGGGCTGCAGGTTCCGCCTCACTGTGAAAGCTTATGGGCTCTGGGAAAACAGAGACACCGAGTTTGTTCAATGCATGTGCTTCTACTCAACAGGTAGGTTAGTTTCTCTTGCGCCACAGAGCACGCTCGCCTCGGCACCAGCGTTCATCCAGGCAAGATGTCAGCCGTGTGTCTGTTGATGCAAGAGGTGGTACGAGGACTTGCCCCGCTCCACCTGCATGCAAACTGCAGGTCGACTGGCCTGGTTCCTCTAAGTTAAAGACACATACTGTTTCGACCAACGTCTCTTGAGAAGCTAAATGTTCACCAGTGAGCTGCTG
>NW_025744139.1:0-5567 GCF_021292245.1 Micropterus dolomieu
CATGCAGTGAGTACTTCATACAGTTAGTATAACATGCAGTGAGTACTTCATACAGTTAGTATAACTTGCAGTGAGTACTTCATACAGTTAGTACAGCATGCAGTGAGTACTTCATACAGTTAGTATAACATGCAGTGAGTACTTCATACAGTTAGTATAACTTGCAGTGAGTACTTCATACAGTTAGTACAGCATGCAGTGAGTACTTCATACAGTTAGTATAACATGCAGTGAGTACTTCATACAGTTAGTACAGCATGCAGTGAGTACTTCATACAGTTAGTACAGCATGCAGCGACTTCATATAGTTAGTACAGCATGCAGTGAGTACTTCATACAGTTAGTATAACATGGAGTGAGTACTTCATACAGTTAGTACAGCATGCAGTGAGTACTTCATACAGTTAGTACAGCATGCAGCGACTTCATATAGTTAGTACAGCATGCAGTGAGTACTTCATACAGTTAGTATAACTTGCAGTGAGTACTTCATACAGTTAGTACAGCATGCAGCGACTTCATATAGTTAGTACAGCATGCAGTGAGTGCTTCATACAGTTAGTATAACTTGCAGTGAGTACTTCATACAGTTAGTACAGCATGCAGCGACTTCATATAGTTAGTACAGCATGCAGTGAGTGCTTCATGCAGTTAGTATAACTTGCAGTGAGTACTTCATACAGTTAGTACAGCATGCAGCGACTTCATATAGTTAGTACAGCATGCAGTGAGTACTTCATACAGTTAGTATAACTTGCAGTGAGTACTTCATACAGTTAGTACAGCATGCAGCGACTTCATATAGTTAGTACAGCATGCAGTGAGTACTTCATACAGTTAGTATAACTTGCAGTGAGTACTTCATACAGTTAGTACAGCATGCAGTGAGTACTTCATACAGTTAGTATAACTTGCAGTGAGTACTTCATACAGTTAGTACAGCATGCAGCAACTTCATATAGTTAGTACAGCATGCAGTGAGTACTTCATACAGTTAGTATAACTTGCAGTGAGTACTTCATACAGTTAGTACAGCATGCAGCGACTACATATAGTTAGTACAGCATGCAGTGAGTACTTCATACAGTTAGTATAACTTGCAGTGAGTACTTCATACAGTTAGTACAGCATGCAGCGACTTCATATAGTTAGTATAACATGCAGTGAGTACTTCATATAGTTAGTACAGCATGCAGCGACTTCATATAGTTATTATAACATGCAGTGAGTACTTCATACATTTAGTATAACTTGCAGTGAGTACTTGTTGTGTTAGTCTATGTTTGAGCACTTAGGCTCAGTGAATGAATGTGTGTGAATGCAGATGTAGTGTAAAAGCGCTTTGAGTGGTCGAAAAGACTACATACAAGTACGGAGCATTTACATTCATATAGTTAGTACAGCATCAGAGAGAGGCGAGAGTGCCAGCCCAGAAAAACACACACACTTTGAGGTGACCCCTGACCTTTCATTCCCAGGACCCGGTGCTGTTTTCTGGTTCTCTGAGGTTGAACCTGGACCCCTTTGAAACCTGCTCAGATGAGGATCTATGGAAAGCTCTGGAACTGGCTCATCTCAGCAGCTTCGTATCTGCACTACCACAGAAACTGAACCATCAGTGCTGTGAAGGAGGAGAGAACCTCAGGTAGATCCACCTACACCTGACCACCAGCAGAGGGCGATGTATAACCCTAACACAGTTCCACAGGGCAATACCAGTGAGCGCTGTATACCAATAGGACTGCTCAGAGCTCAGCTACTGCAGCTTCCAGTCGTTTCAGCATCTGTTCTGCATGCTGTGAGTCAATCTGGCAAGAAAACACTGATAATCTATTGTACACTATTATGTGATACAAATGATCCAGGCCAGTGCTCGCTCGAGAATTTACCTACCACTGTCAGCCTGTCTCACCTCCTGTCTGTCACCAGCGTAACACAACACCAGGGGCCACACAAGTTGGCATGGAAAAATGCTGTAAAGTAAGAATCCTTTCTATCAGTGAACAAAATGCAAAGTGAGTGAGCAGAAGAAAAATCTAAATCCAATATTTGGTGTGACCACCCTTTGTCTTCAAACACCATCACTTCATCTAGGTACCCACGCAGGTGGGTCGGTCCAGACCTCTTGGAGAACTCCCCACAGTCCTGTGGATCCAGGCAGCCTCAGCTGCTTCTCTCTCTCTTCATGTGATCCCAGTCAAACTTGATGATGTTGAGCTCTGTGGGGGCCAAACAGGGCTCTGTGGGGGCAACACCATCACTTTCAGGACTCATTGTTCTTCTTTAATCTGAAGATGGCTCTTAATGACTCTCACTGTGTGTTTGACCTCTTTGACATGCCGCAGAATAAATGTGGGGTCAAACAGATGCCTCCCAGATGGAACTGTATGATGGGTAAGTATCTGCCTGTAATTCTCAGCATTGAGGAGACCATTCATTGTTACCAGATCCCAGACCTGCAGGACCCTCCACCAGCTTCATTCTTGTTCTGCTCTCTGCCCTTCAGTGAACAACCTGCTGCAGATATTTCACATGTGGACTCATCAGTCCAGAACTCCTGCTACCAGTTCCGCTCCACCCAGTTCCTGTGTTTCTATGCAGAGCTGAGTCTCTTAGTATTGTGTCACGACTGGCTCAAAACCGCGACAAAAAAAGAACAGTACAATGACACAAACTGCAGTAACAGTACCATTACTTTTTTAACAACAACTTAATATTCAAATAATCAGATGAAATGTGATAATCAGTAGATCAGTCATGTCAGCAGGTATGCATGCTTGAAGGAATAGTGAGTGCAGTGTTGTGTGATGAAAGAAACAAAAATAACGTGGAGCATAGGGAACAGGGTTTCCCTCCTCTCTAGCCCAAAGAGCAGAACATGAGATGCGCTTTTATCCTGGAGAACACCAGGCCCAGGTGGCTCCAACAACGGATGATTTTAACCACGCTTACTAACATCTGCAACACAGAACACAAAGAGACAGACATCCCAGCAGCCAAAAGATGGGGATGTCACACTTGTTTCCATGTCGGAGGCTTTTTGGCTGCAAGTCTTCCATGAAGGCCACTTGTGACCAGACTTCTGTGGACAGTAGATGGTATACCAGGGTCCCATTGTTTCATTCTGCCCCTTTGGTTTTTTTGTTGCTGTTCCTGGTGTTAGCTGTTGCCTCAGGTTAATATTAACTTTAAGCTTTTGGTACTTGTGCTTTCAGTAAATGATGAGCTTCAGTCTTTCACCACTATCGGAGCTCTTTTTATGGCATGAATGGATTTTTGGTTTTGTTGCTTTATGAAGTTAATGTAGAACAATGTTTAGAACACTTGTGAGTGTGTTAAAGCCCCTCCAGCCAGTTCTAATAGCCGGAGTGTTCACTAACGATATGCTGTGTTAAAATCACTACACTGTAAAGTTTAGTACACTTTACTGTCTGGCAGGAGGAGCTATTACTTACCCATGATAGAAACTATGTGCGCGTATCAGCTGTTATCAATCATACAGTCGATGGTCCTGTCACGCACTGCACACCATAACTCCGACGGTGGCAGGTGAAAGTGCGACGCGTTTTCTGTCATCTGTCCTCCAACACTGCACACACAAATGCCATAATGAAAATGAACAGCACACTAAACCAAGAGTAGGAAACTAAAAAATAAAATGGACCCTCTGTTAGCCAACTTTCTGCAATAACTATGCTAGTTAACTACACCTGGCTAACTACAACTTAGCTAACTAAACTAGAAAGACAAACCAACAATTAGACACAGAGAGACATACCTACTGCACTTTTACAGTGTAGTGACAGCGTGTCCCATTTAAATGTCACAGAGAAGAAAAAATGTCAGATGTGGATATTTCATCATGGGGGGTGGCCATGATAAAATATCCACATCTGGCTTTCTCTGCCGTTTGTTACTGCGTTCATAGTGTACCTTTAGTGACCCTGCTCTCTGAGCTCTTCCAAAACCCACCTGTCTCACACTAACAGCAGCAGGACTGACCAGAGGCTGATGATCTGTCTGCATATTGATCTTTAAACTTCAACTCACAAATTAATTTCTTTTATGCTGGTTTTGTCTTTCTGTCCACCTGCTGTGAGGCATGTTGTAACGCGTGATGTCTTTGTCTGCAGCCTTGGCCAGCGGCAGTTGCTGTGTTTGGCCAGAGCTCTACTGAGGAAGACCAGGATCCTAGTTTTAGATGAAGCCACAGCAGCTGTGGACCTGAAGACAGACCAGCTGATCCAGTCCACTATACGCTCTCAGTTTGATGACTGTACAGTCCTAACCATCGCTCACCGCCTCAACACCATCATGGACTAGGTACCAGCTGGACTGCTTTGTTTTATGTCCCCAGATCAGGATGCAGGTGTCAATGTGTAGTCCAGCAGTATCCAGAAACATCAGGGTCTGTCAGGGTTAGTCTTTGCCTTTATGGTTTATGAAATAACTGATGTTCCCATACAGCAGCACGTTTAACTGACTTTATACAATGCCTTTATTTTGGAGACAGGCAGCCTGTCTGTACTAACCTCTTCCACAGCGATTTCAAACACCAGCTCTGACAGGAAAGCTGTTTAAATATTTAGTTTTTGGGTGACGGACGGTAAACGTGTTTAGATGTCCCATGAACTGACTCTCAGACTCGTCTTTTTTCGTCTCTAAATCCTCATCAGTTATTTTGACTCGTCTTCTTTCGTCTCTAAATCCTCATTCATTTTTCTGACTCGTCTTCTTTCGTCTCTAAATTCTCATTAGTTTTTCTGACTTGTCTTCTTTTGTCTCTAAATCCTCATTCGTTTTTCTGACTCGTCTTCTTTCGTTTCTAAAACCTCCTTAGTTATTTTGACTCGTCTTCTTTCGTCTTGAAATCCTCATTAGTTATTTTGACTCGTCTTCTTTCGTCTCTAAATCCCCATTAGTTTTTCTGACTCGTCTTTTTTCGTCTCTAAATCCTCGTTAGTTTTTCTGACTCGTCTTCTTTCGTCTCTAAATCCTCATTCGTTTTTCTGACTCGTCTTCTTTCGTCTCTAAAACCTCCTTAGTTATTTTGACTCGTCTTCTTTCGTCTCGAAATCTTCATTAGTTATTTTGACTCGTCTTCTTTCGTCTCTTAATCCCCATTAGTTTTTCTGACTCGTCTTCTTTCGTCTCTTAATCCTCATTAGTTTTTCTGACTCGTCTTTTTTCGTCTCTAAATCCCTGTTAGTTTTTCTGACTCGTCTTCTTTCGTCTCTAAATCCTCATTAGTTATTTTGACTCGTCTTTTTTCGTCTCTAAATCCCCATTAGTTTTCCTGACTCGTCTTCTTTCGTCTCTAAATCCTCGTTAGTTTTTGTGATTCATCTTCTTTCGTCTCTAAATCCTGGTTAGTTTTTCTGACTCGTCTTCTTTCATCTCTAAATCCTCATTAATTTTTCTGACTTGTCTTCTCTTGTCTCTAAATCCCTGTTAGTTTTTCTGACTTGTCTTCTTTTGTCTCTAAATCCTCATTCGTTTCTCTGACTCGTCTTCTTTCGTCACTAAAACCTCATTAGTTATTTTGACTCGTCTTCTTTCGTCTCTAA
>NW_025744140.1:0-30813 GCF_021292245.1 Micropterus dolomieu
ACAGGGATAGTTTGTCGTTTGGGCAGAGGCAGAGGTCAGGGTCAGTGGAGGGAGAGGTGGCTGTGAGGACACTGGATCCTGAGCCGATTAATTTTCTCACCCCCAGGGTATTGGTGGAAAGGCAGGACAGGAGCTTTTCTCCACGTGCTGTCAAGGTGAAGACATAGTGAACCATAGACACCCAACTGCCACCCCCAGCGTTGCACTGCACAGCACATTAGGTAATGAAACGCCTAGGATACAAGTTCCAGGTGAGGTAAAAAGTATATAAAGGTTTTCAGTCTCTGGATACACCTTCCTACCTGACATTCATCAGGTGATTTGTCTGACAGTCAACATAAAAGATGTAAAGATAGTGCTCAAAACTTTGTCACATGGCAGTTTTCTGTAAATAACTAACTCTTACTTTTAATTGATTGTTCAAAGCCCCCACAGATTAGCATTAGCAACAAGAATCGATACAGTAGATATTAGCTAAGTGGTGGTGACAACACGTTGCGAAATATGGGTCATGTAACAAGGATTTCAGGACGCATGGATGACCTAAGAGCCACAGACTGTACTTATGCTAAGGAAGTGAGTTTACACAGATAAATACATTAATCAAATGTGGAATTTCATATTTGTGTTAAATTGATGTGGCAATTGTTTTTTGTATAAAATGACAAAATGGGAGATTACAGATAAAATTGCAGTCCCTTTCAGGATGTCAGCCAGAAACTTTTATGATCACAAATTTATTTAAATATTTATGTAAGTTAAGTTTTAATTATATTTAAGAGAAAATATTTCAGCTGATCATCATATCTAAATATGCATGCCTACAAACTATGTATACATAACAAAGATTTTTTTCTTTGTCATGATAAACACCCACAGGAATTTGTATCATCATTCTAGTGTGCAAATAAAAACTAAACACAAATGCACATGGCAGCTTTCACTAAATATCTGTTGTGTCCGCCCAGAATCACATATATCAGTACAGAAACGGACTTTTATTAAGCAGAAAAAGTAGGCGATAACACATGACAATGGTGAGATGTTGTATATTGGAGGTGTTATACAATTTTAAATCCAATCCAATCCTGGATGGTTATTGGAAACTGTAAGATCAGAGTGACGTTATTAACGGTAGTAAGAATGGCCATCAGATCAAACCTCCATCTTTGTCCATTTTCCAGACTCAAAGCAGCACCAGGCACCCAGTGTGAGGGAGAGAGAAAGAGGGATGATAAGTGCAGCTGTAGGAGTCATTATGTAAAAGCATTAACGGTCTCTGTCCTCACATGTAGTCAAGGCTCCTGTGACCATGATGGTGTAGTAGGTGTGGAATGTCCTACGACGGTGTTGTTTTCTTGAACAAATCCCTCACCCTTTTTTAAGGCAAGCTCGACAGTATCAAACCTGGCTGGAAATCAACTCTGGGTCTGGCAGACAAACAGGATGGGGTATTGTTTTTTTTATTTTCTTCTGCTTCTGGTGAGTGCCAGTCAGAATATTCTATGATTTTGCATTGAACTTACTGTCTCCACATGCAGGCAAAGCATTTCCATAGCAAGTCTGGATTTCACATAAGCATGTCTAACAAATAAAAAACAGAAGGGTAACCATCTAACATATTTCTTTAATATTTTGTCTATCTGTAATATGTAGGAAAAATATGTAGGAATTGTTTTGTTTTGTTTTTTGGGGCACTTCTCATTGATCTCAGCCTCACATACTATACTCCTTTGCAGACTGAAAGATACCCCGCATTTGAAGTTGGTCTAAATCAGGCTACACTGTTCTCACTTTATGAATGCTTAGTAGTGAACTTTCAAATAACCTGCACCACACTCCCGCACATCAATAGGTTGTATGTGAAAATAAACAATATGTTTCCCTTTTCATTATTTGTCCCAAATCTTTCTGATAAACACACCCTTTTCCTTTGTTAAATGTATTTGTGCAAAACTAGAATCTGCAATGGACATCATGGTCTATGTAAAACCACTTGCAGCACCAATATGAAATCTCAAGATGAAAGAATGACAAAACCAAATCAAGACTTCATGCTTATACACTGGGCAATATTTAAGTTTGTGTAAGATGTTATTTCCACACTGTCCAAAAGAGAATCAGCCCCCCCCAACTCACATGCGCACTTCACTACCACCACACTAAACAACAACCAGCTGGGCCCAAGAACAAGAAGGCCTTTTCACAACTATTTCAGCTAGTGTGAGTACAGTAATATCACATTCCTAATCCCTGCTGACAAGAAATGAAGTTGCAAAAAATGAAATGAACAGGAATGGCTCCAAAGCCTGAAATAGCTGCATCAGACAGGAGTCTCAGAGAATAATGTAATTGGGGTGCTTAGTGACAAGCCGAGCAGGGAGGAAGGGAGGGAGGTGGAAAGTTCAGAGCTCTTCCGGGCTTCCACACAATATAAAGACACATTAGTATTTAGACAAAATGATTTGTTAAGATGAGAGGTAAAGAGGTACAAGAAGGTTCACTGACAGTTTGTAGCTGTAGGTTTTAAGATTCAATATGACAGAGGGAAGTTTTCATTTATTAAATCCCTCAATATGAATTAATTTAACCATCTTTAATAAGATTTAAGGAATGAGTGTAACATAAAGTAGGAGTTTTGTATATTCAAGTTGCATCTAATCTATCAGGCTAATCTATCATTTTCAATAGCTCCTTAAATTAATCTTCATAAATTAGGAAAATACATTACTAACACAGCACATATTTCATATGCATTTCCTTTTCTGTGTCAAATTGCTTTAGATGATATTTCTTGATTATGATGGAGAGAGATTGAGCTGTCAGCAGCAATAAGTCAACAGAGCTCCTGTGCAGTGTCTGCCTTAGGCCAGCGTCATTGGAAAAGATGAAATGCCACTATCACTATCACCAGAAAGACTGTGAAAAGTTTATTCTTAGGGCCCTTCTGATTAATGCAAATTACACCTTGCTGCACACGACTGGCAGGAGCAGAGAGATCTCACTATCTCCAACTCTCCCTTTTCTTCACTTTCTCTGCTCAGCTGCCATTGTCTTCACATTACGTCTGTGTTTCAAACATCCCATATCAGTCTGTTTTTGTGATTTTCTTTAAGTTACACTATGGCTCCAGGATTTCCTCTGTGGTGCTTCTGTTAATCAATAAATTCATTCTTTTTTAGTTAGATTTATTTTTCCTTACAGGCTGAAAAGTGACAGTATTTTAGTTCAAATGCTGTTAGAAGGATTTTCTTAAATGTTAAGTGAGTTGAGAAAATCAAGCCCAGCTCCATCTGTATTTACAATAATCTAAAATGTACCCATTAAAAAAAGATAAAGTTTTGTTTTCAAGATTACAGGTCAAATTCCCATATTACCTATTTAATTGCTTATAATCTTCATTTTGCCAACAATGTTCTTCTCTGAAGAGTGATGTTTACAATGGCCTTGGTTGACCAACAGCCAAGCTCATTCTTTTTCCTATCTCTGTCTCCCTCCTTGCTTCATTTCTACCATTTCTTATTGGTCTCAAGAAGTGAAAATGTGTTATACCTGTAGCCATGGAAGCGGCAGTGAATCCCACTTAGCTTAGCTATCTCCCTGGGAGGCAAAACCCTCTCATTCAGACACACACATGCAAAGGATATGTGAGCTGCCACCTGTGATTATGGTGCAGTTACATAACGAGGTTTACAGTCTGGATGTGTGAACCTTGTGATCTACTGTTCTCCAGGCTTGCAACACTACGGCGTTGAAGCTGTACATTATGCAGGAACTGGTATAGTACCTGTTGCCGACACAGACCGAGAGGCACTTTAAAAGGACGCTTTGAGCTCCATTAGTTGACGTCCACTGCCAAACACAATAGCCTGGTGATGATTACACACAGGCGATTGCAAATCACCCCCAGAAGTCTGAAATCAGAGGCTGCGAGGAAGAAAGAATAGGAGCACACAGAGAGAAAGAGAAAAAAAAACAGAGAGGGTTCCTGCACTGATGAATCATTAGTGATAAAGCTGGGGCTGAGCCAGTACGGCTGTATTTAGAAACTTCTCCCGCTTTCAGCCCCCTCCCTTACTAATTGTCATCTCTTTTAGCGTTTGACTGATGACTGGTTCTCTGAAAAGACGTGAGAAAAGGGGAGCGGGCACTCAGCTCTAAGGATAATGTCACACTTTGAAGGGTAACGGTAATGTACTCAACAGTGCTTGGGAAGGAGAAAAGGCTACAGCTTGCAAAAAAAAACTGAAGGCAAAAACCAGGGACACTGAAGAATACAGGCATAGTGACACATCAAGACAATAGTCCTGTGTAAACACTGAAAACAGTCCTCCCTTGAGAGTTAACCACACTTTCCTTAAGGCTGTATATGTAGAACTGTGTTACAGAATATGATGAAATAAGTGAGCTGACTATTAAAGTGATTGACATACTTCAATTTAAATTCCTCTGACATGAGAGTCCTGGTGTGGCGCACATCCTCGGGTCAAATTGTTGTTGATTAGTTGCTGGTGACAAGTGTGAAAGGCATCACTCTGCACTGAAACACAGCTCCCAGCAGCATGATATATCAATACACACTCTGCGCTGCAGACATAGAATCTTTCATTATGGCCACAAACTGTCGAAGATACATGAAGATTTGCCCTGGTCATGTCACAGCTGTGCAGCAGTCAATACTCTCACATGATGCTGCAAAGATCAGGTGCATATTCTAAATGAATAACCTCTCATTAATCAGCTCTTTTCTGTGAAGGTAAATGGTAGGACAACAGGATTTATTTCAGAGTAAAAGCAGAGCAGATGGGCACAAAAAAGGCAGCTAACTCTGAGCTGTTAATTTTATGTGGGAAGTCATTGTGATAGCCTTTCATCTTCACAATGTCGCCTCCATTTACTTTTGATTAACATCTGATCAAATACAATGGTGGATTGTCTGCTGGAGTTTTCTGAATGATACGTCTGTGCATCAAGTTGCCGTCAACTGGTAGTGCCATGATGTGGGAGGGAGGGAGAGAGACAACGAGAAAGAGAGAGAAAGAGAGGATGGGAGGAGAAAAGAGAGAGAGGGTGGGAGGGAGGCTGCAAATGACAGCTTCTGTGACACCAGGGGAGGGAGGGAGGGAGAGACAAGAGAGGAAGGGAGAGAGCAAAGAAATAGTCAGAGGGAGAGAGAGTGTGAGAGTGAGAAAGAGAGAGAGAGCACAGCAGTCCAACCAGATCAGATTGCAAAAAATTGATAGAGAGAGCTGTTCAGTTAATAAGCAGTGAGAGAGTATCGTACAGTTTAATGGCAAACGTGAAGGATAGACTTCATGTTAGTAAAGACGAAGGATGAGTAGAAGACCAGCTGAAGAAATTGCATCAGAAGATGGAGTTACAAAACCCTGAATTTTCACTGGGATAATCCTCGTTAAACGCTTCGCACCTGTTTTGCACGCCTAGCACTGACTGAGCAACAGCGGCTTGGCCCAAGGTTCTGGTGTCATTTAGTCTGGTCAGAACTGCGTTTCATTTGCGCTCGCAACTGCACCTGAAAAAAGAGCGAGGCAACAGATCAAGCGAGGATGAAGAAATTCAGAGGGGGTCTGTGCCTTGTGCTGAAGAAGATGGTGTGGTTTTCTCCAGTATTTGAGTAACACACACAGAAGGAACAGCTGTGGTGGCAGATGCAGAGAATGCCTCAGTTTGGTTAACAGGGACACTGGGAGAGAAGATACCACCTTTTCACTTCTGCAGCCTGGGGGAGGACAGGTAGAAATAAAGGTAAGAGAAGGACAGAAAACTTCACCTCAAACTTGAAGCCTCAATGTCACGTCATTATTTGTCAGATGTCACTGGTCTGTAGGGTTATAAAAGTGGTACTGGATGGCAATGTGTACAATACTATCAATTCATAAAATCCTTTTTTTAAAGAATTGCTCAGAAACAGTACGCAAAATCATGTGGCAAAGGATTTGCAACCAAATTAAATATGATGACTTTATTCAAGTTAATCTTTTTGTCCACTAAAACTGGGAGAAAATGTATAAAAACTGCTATTTATCTGATGCAAATGTCCACAAATTAAAGCTGAAAGTTATTTTTGTAGTTTCATTGTTTCATTTCATTTTAGATCTACTGTGCTGTAATACAGTGCCAAAACAGCAAATAATGTGTTACTGATCACAAACGTGTAGCGTATGTAGCTTGACTACAGCGGAAAAGATTTTTTGTAGAATGCGGTTACATTTAATATCTTAAATTATGTTGATTTTTTCCACCCTAAAGCTCTCATGCAGGGTTTCTCACGTTTAGCCTTTAGCTTAGCTTTTGAAATAGCCAAGAAGGCCTTGACTGTCAATATTAGGATTTGAAATGGACAGGTTCCCATCTCCCAAAGGGTTAAAACAAAAATAACCAACAAACTGGCTGAAATGTAGCTGTAAACCAATCAAACACAACCCTTAAAAGTAATCAGTTAAAATAAAAATCTAATCCTGAAGTTAACAAATAATGAAGTTTGAATCTATAATAACGACTCTACAATCAATACATTTCACAGCTTGTTCACTACAATAAGAGAGGAAGAGCAGAGTGAGAGGCTGTAAATGCACTATACTGCATGACAACAGTACTGCAGAAATGATTAAACAGTCAATTATTTGTTCAACAGAAATGTAATTGGTGAAAATAAACTGACAATTAATGATAGATGAATAAAGTAAAAAATGCCAAAATAAATTATGGAGCGTTGCTGCTCTAATTTATCGTAATAATACTGGAGGACATACGGGAGCAGGTATTAATGGATACATGTGTTGCTTCAGGTACTGCACTTACATCAGTGTATAAAGAAATCACTGATGTGAGGGTACAATAGAGACAGAGGATGAAGAGAACGAAGATTATGCAGCGTTGCCTGAAAGTTCAATGACCTCATCCTGCTTTTCATCTCAGCTTAGTTCATTTTTATTATTTAAAAAAGGGATATTTGGCACACAGTAGGACAAACCGAAAACATAAAATACAACACGTTCACAAAAAAGCTACAATATCATAGTAAACACATGGACCATAGCTTATACTGTAGGCTATATCTGCTTGTATTATAATTGTCTAGCAGTACTATATTAAAAGTAATATATCCAAGCATGTGTGCTTTAACCAACAGGTGTCACTTAAAATTGGAAATTACAGAGTTCAGGTTTAATATGAGTGATTCAGCCTTTGTGAATGGGTACAAGTAATTAAAAAACTGCACAAATAAAGATCAGTGAGAAGCTCACATGTGGGAATGATCAATCAATGGGAACCAGGTGTTTGAACAGTGGAGAAGCTACAGGTGCAGCTAGCAAAAAAAAAACCCTGCAGATTTTGTTCTATTTGCATAGAATATACCAGCTGTTATAACAATGTTAGAAGGTGACTCAGTTCTTTATGAACACTTCTCTCTACAACCACCTGAGATGGCATCTCGGCACAGGGGATGACCTACATACACAGTATAACAGGGTTGGATACTGTCTGGTTCTAACTTATACTGTCTAGTAGTTGCACCCTTTAAAATGACAAAGTGTCACTAAGACTGTGCTGTGCTGACGCTGAGAACTAGACAGCATCTCTGCATGGTGAAGTGGTGTTACTTTCTTTAAAAACAAAAAAACCTGTAGGTCACTTGAGACAAGATGAGTTCCGCACGGTGAGCTATAGAAAAATACGATGACACCCGAGCCTCTGCTCTTCCTTCACAATGGCCTTGGGAGGTGGGCTGGGAGCGTCGTGGTCGAGCTCAGTTTTCTGCATGCTTGTCTTGAGATGAAGGGCCCTCTCCCCCTCCACCTCATTGTTCATCACAATCCCTTCCATTATTTTGCACATCCAATTATTCATTCTATTCATCCTAATCAGCTACGAGCTTATCATCTCCCCTCGTCACTCCTCTTAACTCCCCAAGAACACACACAGCAGACTAGGTCACAAAAGGTTATTCATGAAATTACTGGCTGTAGTGCAAATCACTTTCCGTGTCCTGCCTTATGAATCAAAGATTCATGTTCTTTGGTTATGGATGTATTCTCAACTCAAAGTGTTTTAACTGCAAGACAAGGCAACAATATAAATACAACAATACACTACTAATGGCCTCTCTCTCTGAGTAGTCATTTCACAGTGCTTGTAGGACAAAATTTGCCTGGTAGTAGAATTAGGAACCGGTCTCAAAGGCACATGCTTCGATCCCAGTACAAACAAAAAGGCTGACCCACCAACAGAACTGAAAACACAAGATTGGAACCTGCTGTAACTTTCACACCAACTGACTCGTCTCTCATTGCAAGGACTAACACTAGACAACTACTACATCTACATACCTTTAACAACAGAAATAAGCTTATATTGAGTTGTTCTATTTTTTTTGTTCTTGTGTTTAAAAAAACCCTAAATTTGTGGAAGCAGGTTCTAACAACTGTGCCATTACCGGTCATTTACATATGTAAAAACAGCACTAAAGCACCAAAAGACTTATTTTTTGTCTGAACAACCAGTTGTTCAATTACATGTGATTATATTCTACCTGTAATTAATATGGTTAAAGAACAACTGATTTCCTCTTTAACTTCTAATTTCTTTGAATTAAGAGAATTAAGATGTATAGCTATCCAGATATTAATAGCAGTTGCCTAATTTAATGTCAAACTATTAGGCATAGTAAAGACTATTGTCAAAGAGCCAGTGACAGTTGAATCTTTAAGCACCATGTACACTCAAACCTCTCAGGGGGACACTTTGATTTAAAGAGCTTCCCATGTAGCTACAGCAGATGCTTTCTGCTTGGGCTGAGACTCTACGACACTTATCAAATGGCTCCAAAGACACAGGGAGGGTTTTTACTTTCAGTTGACTGGACACCTGACACTGTACAACTACTGTATGATATAAAGAGTGCGCACCATGTAGGGCCACTCAGGTCATGTGTGTAGTGTAGAGACCAAGATGTATAATGTGAAATGCTGAGACGACGTTCAGTCTCAAGTTTCATCTCAATTATAGAGTACAGTCAGTGCAGTTACTATGACCAAGCCCACCTGTCACTACATGGGGGAGCCAAGGACCACAAACGTGCTTAATTAAACTGTCTGTGTAAAAATGAAGTGCTAGATACAATTAGAAAGGATAAGACAATCTAGTTTGGTTGACATATTTACATATTTGAGAGGAGTGGTAGGATTACTATTTTTAGCACTAACAGCTGGGCTCTTCTGGGAATGTAGTGTGATATCGTCAAAAGGTGAAAAGAGCCTTTAGAAGTATAAAAATAGTACATAACATTTAACTACAGTATGTTTTCCTGATACAGGTATGTGTTTGACCCCTAAGGGACCATTTTAAGATTGTGCATGAGGTAATCTGGATACAGATCAGGAAAACTTCCACCTGAAAGAGTTTGAGTTAGGACAGAATTGGTGTGTGTGTTTGGCAGACAGCAGGGCACCTGGGATTTGGGAACGCACATGAGTGAACTATCAAGTCTTCAGGGCCCAAATCAGGCAGGCAGACACAGAACGGATGTGGCCAGGCGATAAAAGCTGTCTGCACCCAGAGGGGCCTCAGTCCAGCTCCCATGGGAAAAACTCCTTGACCCTGAGGCTCAACATCCAGTTCAGCGGCCAGGTTATCTGCTGCCTGACTAAGAAAATACTTTAATAGCCATACTGACATATTCATTTAATTCTAAACAAATATTTTGACACATACAGTATGAGTATGTACTTTATGTTGCAAAGTGGGTTTGTTGTATGTCTAATCTTGTAATATTCTTATAAACTAAAGTTCCAGTATGTAATTACAGTGAATATGTAATACAGGGCATTGCACAGGGGAGAAATCTCTACTACCTACTTCTATGGAGAACCATGAGAATGTGCTATAAATCCTCACATGATTAATACTGCAGATTGTACAGAATGGGGTCCTTCTCTCGCCATTCCTGTACACAGCATCTGGAATTGCATGTCCGTGGAATCAGTGGCACACATACAAGTCCCCTAGGAGTGTGTTTAAATACACACACACACACACACACACACGCGCTCTAGTCCCCTAACAAAAGTATTGTGCTGAAAGGACAATGGCAAACCTAGAATAAAAAGAAGAGCATAGCTTGTCTATTGGATGTGTGATGGCTGCACACTGTTGATAAACTATAAATACAACCAAGACGTGATGAAAACTAACATGTAGGGCTGCCATATCACAGATAGGCCTAAAATATGATAGCCCTCATCTTATAAAAACACCTAACAAGATACAAGCAGTGGCTCACATGATGGTCAATTCTTATGTAATATTAAACATCTGGTAGGTGATGATTTACTTTGTCTCCACTGCCAACCTTCTTAAATCATTTGAAAGAGAAAAGCACAGGAAATGCCATGCGACAGAAGTGGATCTGCTGTGAGGCCAGCTCTTCACTTACCCAGTCGACATCAAAAGACATGAGAACCCTTCAGTGAGGGCCAATTGGATTTTGAGTCGTGACGTTTAAAGAGAGCAAGATGGCGAGGAGAAGGATTATGAAGTAACCGTTATTATGGATGCTAGCACTATAAACCTTTTCTTGGGTAGTGTAACAGGAAAAGAAATGTTAAACCATAACAATATTGAACACACTAAAAATTGGGAATATTGAGAGAAACTCCTGAAAAACAGTCATTCAATAAAAAAATCTAAATCATGTTAATCCAGTTCAGACGTTTTTATTTTTTTTAAGGACACTACGTGGTGACAGTGAATTGGTTGTTTGGGCTCAAACACAGTTCATTCAGTGTGATATCACTAGCTTTTTGGACCAGTGGCAACTATTTGTTTACTTATACAACAATGTTTTGCTATCCCATCACTATAAGCTTTCATGGTTGGTTCTTTGGTGATGTTTCATCTACAGGTATGGTGTGATTTGACCCTTATATCACATAAAGACACTCACATTGTTCTCCTCTCCTGACACTCTCTACAGGGATTGGATTAAAGCACAAGGCTCCCACCCAGCTCCCTGCCTATGACTCACTAAAATGCAGCTTACCCAGTGATCAAGTTGTGAGGGGCCACGATCGCACACTGGGACTCCAGGACTGCCCTTCTGCTCTGACCCTGCAGCTGGAGGCGCCGCCGGGAGCATGAGTGTAGGAAGGATCAATCGCTACAGCATTGTGTCATCTGAGGAAGAGGGCCTCCGCCTCACTACCATGCATGGCATGAACGGCTTTGGCAATGGCAAGATCCATACACGCCGCAAGTGCCGCAACCGCTTCGTCAAAAAGAATGGCCAGTGCAATGTGCAGTTTGCCAATATGGACGAAAAGTCGCAGCGCTACATGGCTGACATGTTCACCACATGTGTTGATATTCGCTGGCGATGGATGCTGGTGGTCTTCACTCTTGTGTTTGTCGTCTCATGGTTGGTCTTCGGCTTAGCCTTTTGGGTCATAGCTTTGCTGCATGGAGATCTGGATAACCCAGCCGGAGATGACAACTTCACTCCATGTGTCCTACAGGTCAATGGATTTGTGGCGGCCTTTCTATTCTCCATTGAAACACAGTCTACCATTGGTTACGGCTACCGCTGTGTGACTGAGGAGTGCCCAGTGGCTGTCTTCATGGTGGTCTTCCAGTCTATAGTGGGCTGTATCATTGACTGCTTTATGATTGGCGCCATCATGGCCAAGATGGCAAGGCCTAAGAAACGAGCCCAAACACTGTTGTTTAGCCACAATGCTGTCATTGCCATGCGGGACGGAAAGCTGTGCCTCATGTGGAGGGTAGGGAACCTTCGCAAGAGCCACATTGTAGAGGCCCATGTAAGGGCACAGCTCATCAAACCTCGGATCACTGATGAGGGGGAGTATATTCCTCTAGACCAGATAGACATTAATGTGGGCTTTGATAAAGGCCTGGACAGGATTTTCTTGGTTTCACCCATCACTATTCTCCATGAGATAGATGAGGAGAGCCCCCTTTTTGGGATCAGCAAACAAGACCTGGAGACAGCAG
Source organism: Micropterus dolomieu (assembly GCF_021292245.1). Taxonomy (NCBI): domain Eukaryota; kingdom Metazoa; phylum Chordata; class Actinopteri; order Centrarchiformes; family Centrarchidae; genus Micropterus; species Micropterus dolomieu. Next base: position 12,031 of record NW_025744140.1, read on the forward strand.
ACTTTGAGGTTGTCGTCATCTTGGAGGGGATGGTGGAAGCAACCGCCATGACCACGCAGGCTCGCAGTTCCTACTTGGCCTCTGAGATCCTATGGGGTCACCGTTTCGAGCCAGTCTTGTTTGAGGAGAAGAACGTGTACAAGGTGGATTACTCTCACTTTCACAAAACCTACGAGGTGCCGTCCACCCCCCGCTGCAGTGCCAAGGACATGGTGGAGAACAAGTTCCTAGTCCCCAGTTCTAACTCCTTCTGCTATGAAAATGAACTGGCCTTCATAAGCCGTGATGATGAGGAGGAGGATGTAGGTGGTGGGAGCAGGGCACTGGCGAACCTCAGTCCAGACAGGAACAGCCGACATGAGTTTGAACGCTTACAGGCCACCAGGGCACTGGATCAAAGGTCATATCGCAGAGAGTCGGAAATATGACCTCTACCCATTAACCCAGGGTCAACCTTAAATAACTTTATCCAAGGGTAAAAATGCAGAACAATGCAAAGTGCCATAGGAAAAGCTGACTACTGTGAAAGATTGGAAAATAAATAAGACTTAACTGGAAGGAATGGGGGAAAGCAAGAGTACACAGCTTAGAAAATTGTGGTAAGGAATGTCTACAATCAAGGAAAAGGCTAGAGAAAGACCTTCTTCCTTATTGGAAACTTGAATCTTTTTTCACATGGTCATTTTGAGTTAAGAGTGTTCAATGATAGTGCATCAAAAAACTATTATGACTGAACCTTATAATCAAATCGTAGGTGTAAATACATTGCTTAGGTAAGTTATGTTTTGTGTGCAGTATCAGTTTCCAAAAACACCTCTAAAAAATAGAAGTTGCAATTTCAACTTGTTCTTGGACACAAATAATAGTGTTACGAGGCTCCTTTTAAGCTTTCCTCGCATTGCTGTAATTAGCTGGACCTGCGTTCAGTGACACATTGAAAATTCATGCACTGCAGCATACAGATGAAATGAGCCATGCTAAAACATCTGACCATGAGCCACTGAGAACAACATAATTCAAACATCTTCATTTCAGTATTGGTGTGATCCCAAAATCTACCAACATAGGGAGAAGGCTAAATTAATTGCACTATGAAGAACATAATGGAATATGTTGAACAGAAATGAAATTGTATAAAGTAATACTCTTTAATACTCTTTACTATTTAAAATCTCTTAATGCCTCATATTTGAACTTTATCTTAAAAACAAACTTCTTACAAGCCACCAACATCATGATTTTCCTCCACTGGCCAACACATATCATGCCATGTAAAAAATATTACTAAGTAGTCAGGTAAAATAAAACTAAAGTACAAATGGTGGACAACCGACTTAAATAAACATTTCAATATCCAGGTGTGTATTAATCAGATTAATAACCCCACAAAGATATGTAACTTAAAGTGTACCCTTTTCACAACTTAAATTATAATCTAGTAAACTATGTTAAACATTTTCTTCCCTTCCATATGGAAATTAAGACTCAACAAACTGACATACATTGATCACCCTTATTGTGTTTTTGTCCTCTTTAAAAATGAATCTATGCATATTGTTAAGAGAATCAGGGTACAGAAATCCTATTGAGGTCTGTGTGAGATGAAATTATGTAATGACATTGCTTTAATCAACAAGTCTGAAATAAGAAAAAGACAAACTTAATTGTAGATGTTATGTTTATCAAATCTATTTGACAAGAGTTAAGTTAAATTGTTGGTCAAATTTTTAAAATATCTCTAAAACCTTTAAAACGTACACTGGAAGAATGCAAGAATGAGAAAGATCCTTGATGTAGTCCTTTGGCCAGAGAGTAGTCCTGAGCTGAATTTGAAATGCAAGGTTTGGGTGTTTCTAACCATCCAAACAGACATCCATCCCAAATGCTAAAAGAACAAGCATCATGAGGGCAAATATGTCTACAAGACTTGGTGTTATCCTAATAAGGTTAGAATAGTCTGAAATTATTAGGCAATTTACAGTAGCTGGCGCTACATTTCTATCCATTTCACATCAACAGTGGGTAAATTTAACAGCTCTTTATAGTGTTACAAACTGTAGACTAATGATAAAAATACTATTTAATTATGATATGGCAAACTTATGCTTTAAAAGGTCAAATGAATGTGTGCAAGTTTGGCTAAAAACACACTATCACAGTCACTGTCCAAAAAGACAATCATGAAAAACAAAGAGAAAATAGCGTCCTTCTTTTTCACTCCTCATACTGTATTAATTCTTCTGGCATTTGCAAACATCATACTGTAGACAACTAAATGCATTTTAGCGATATGCTAATATGATAACATAACACACTGGACCAATATCTGAATGGAAGCAATAAACACTGAAGCGCACCTTTATGAATACATTTTAATAAGCATATTCTTAATGCTTCTCTTGTAATTCACTGAACACGAGCATTTATCATTCTTGATTCACAGTGAAAGGCATGGCGTGAGGTGAATTACCCTAGTTTTTTTTGTTTTTTATTGTACTTGTATGCACATGATTTCTCAGATTTGATACCAAAGTAATAGTGCATAGCTCAGACTCAAGTTTTGAAGTGAATGTTCCCAAGGTAATCTTCCTAAAGACTGATATGTTAAAAAAATTTTAGTCATTCCAAAAAGGTGTTTGAGTCTCTAGTTTGCAAATGGTTTGTTTATAAGTGTAAATTATTCCTAAACATATGCCATCAATTAAAGCAAACCCCTGTTCAATCAAAAGTTACAACCAAATCAACAAAAATGTAAGTTGTAGTTATAGATTCAATCATTAGCTATCACTGTATACAGTAATTTAAGAGACAAAATGATGATGCATGACCTTATTAAAGATGTCTATTTATAATTTATTATTCAAACCTCAACATGTTTATGTTGTGTCACAAAATTATCTAACCTTTTATCAAGTCAAGTATATCTATTACCTCACTAAAATGTGGATGTCATGTACCTGTGGAACAATTGTAGTTAACATATAACCACAACATGAAAGCAAAGAGGAGAACCATAAAATGGTTGTTATTTTGGTCACAATGACTAATATTTTCCTTATATTCATTTAACTCTAGCAGTATGCTTGACTCTATATTTCTTGGTTATATGTTGCTTTTTTAGACAACTGAAGGATGTAGTAAAATATAAAGAACATTATTTGGCTAGCAAGTGAAGCATTCTTTACCCAACCCCAAACATTTATTATGTTCATTGCCTTCTGGGAAGGTTCGATACACTGATGTGTGAAGCCTCTGTACCTACTCACAAAATTTCAGTGGAAAAATAAAAAAGGTGACACATCAACAGCTTCTTTGCTGCTTCACTGAAATGCATAGTTAAATAATTTCTACTGAATAATATTTTCGGAGATTGTTTTTGCTTTGATGTTGCCCACCTGAGCCCTTCAAAAGAAACACCACAAACGTTTCAGCTAAATGTAAAGGTTTATAGTGTAAAAAGCATAGCAATGTTATAAAAATTATAATAAAAGGATCAGCCAGGCTGAACAAACCTGCTTATTTTTATACTAGTTCTTTTTGATAGAATACAGCAATCAATATTTATCAATTTTTATCAGAGTACTACAATAAAATTACTATTGAGAGGCAAAAAAATGATTCTTGTCTCAATTTTGATGATTTAATTTCTGTTGTTTCATGTCAGCACAGATGTTCATGATGAAACAGGTATTTCTCTTACAGGGATGATTGGAAAAACCTTTGACCTCTGTAGAAGTCTTCCTATGTCCAGCAAAATGTCTACTGGGCTTTTGCTTTTAATTCAAAGTCATTTAAATTATTCAATTAAAAACTAACTGTGAAAAAAGATTGTTTTTATCTCTTTTGTTGTAAGTGGTCCCCCAGTTTAGGCTGTACTGAAGTGTAAAGTACACCAGACATCCTCAAGCTTAATGAATGGATGAAGTGGCAGCTGAGGTAATACATCACCATGAGGGGTGGTTTAAGATGAGAGATCACAAATTATGTCACCACAGTCAGATGACTTCCTGGTCTTGGGCCAATTATGCTAGAAGGCTCATCAATTAAACACTGTGACACACAAACAACCAGCGGGGCCAAGGGCCTTTTGGCCTGCTGGACCAGGCAAGAGTCCTGCAGCTGACTTGTCAGATCAATGGGAGATCATTATTAATATACTACCTCAGCACTGTGGGAAACTTACTGTTTTTAAGCATTAAATTTCACAATGGGCCTGTATTACTGAAGACATTTTGTTGTGTCACAGCAGGAAAAATACAGGTGCAAATGATAAAATGAATGATGCCTGAGTTCCATTTAGCTGCTTCACTTTCAGGGCCCTGGTATTGTGCATGCTGGCTCACTGGGAAACTTCAAACTACAGAGCCGTCGTTAATGTTATTAGTAACACCTGTGTATTTCCAATTATGACAATTCAAAATGTCTGTGAAAAAAGGCCATTGCACAGTAACTGCACATTTAGGTTTTCTTGTAAGTTAATGTCTTGTGTACACTGTTCAGTAGAGCCTAATCAGTACTGAATATTTTAGGCAGTATAAGTTTGACAATATCTGGAAGTTAAAAAGATCTGATATATAAAATCTGAATGATCTGCCGATATTCAATTTTATCATAAACCAAAGGTTAAAGAGAAGTGTTGCTAACATACAAAGTGCAAAGAAACGTACAAAGTGGAATATTGAAAATCTGCTTGTCTGTTCTCTGTAGTTGACAAACTATTTAGTGGCAACCCTGTTTCTAAATTGCAGCAAACATATCTTTGGCATTTCTATACTGTAATTTCTTACTTATAGGCTAACATATACACTGATACCAATCCATCCATCCATCCATCATCAACCGCTTATCCTGCGTACACGGGGGGGGGGCTGGAGCCAATCCCAGCTGACATCGAGCGAAAGGCGAGTACACCCTGGACAGGTTGCCAGTCAATCGCAGAGCATAATATAATTTGGGATAAAAATAACTTAACGCTGTTTTGCAAATATATAGTATACAATATACAGTTTCATATAAAAGGGCATTTGTTACTTAAACTTAGATAAACGCCTTCAGGGCATAATAGTTGCACTGCTGCAGCCTGCTTAATTAACAATGCGCAGAACTCTTTGCACGAGATTTGTGGCCATCAGTTCTTTCTAAATAATTCAGGTTGGGGTAATTAAATCACCCACATTGAGTGACAGATGTAGGATTAACATGCTGGCCACTGGTTGTGCTGAGCTCAGGCGTTGGGTCTCAGCACTAACTGACACTGGGATCACAGAGGCTATGCTGGAAGCATTTGCCAAGTTTGATTATGTAACATGGCCTGTGCAGTGTATGTAGGCTTTGTTTGACTTTGTGTCACACACACAGAGTAGAAGTGAAGCTTTCAGGATTAGCGGTGGATGGTGTTAATGAACGCCTAATGCATGAAAGAATTATAGATTTTTCATCAGTGTTACACGGGTTGTGGAACTCAGAACTTGACTTTGCTCTGAAAGTGAGCCGTCTTTTGATAGCCGTGATGTCAAGCTGGTGTACTGTAATAGTAGGATTAGATGCCAAGAAGTCCTGGATAATTAAGGGCATGTCAGGATAAACTGCCCTGCATGGTAGATGGTTGCTATGTAATCCCAAGCACATGCCATACAGATAGAATGGGTAGCCTATTTGGATGGGTAGACTAAGACTTCAGTTACTAAAATAATTCTCAGCAAGTAGAATCCCAAAGTATAGTTGTCCACTGTAGGTCACAATTTACCAACTGGGGTCAGGGCTCTAAGATGCAAAGCTAAAGGTGCTTTTTGTTGTTAGATTTTGCCAACCAAGTAACCAAAATGAAGAAATGCCAGAAAATAGTGGTTATTTCTACCTACCCCTCAGGCAGAAAATGCTGCAATTCAATGATGGTTTGTTAGCAGTACCCCAGAGCAATAAGCGCCACTGGTGCACCGGCCTCTCCCTTCACACTTACGGCTCCTGCAAATAAAACCTATTAATTACCATATGGAGGCTGTTGCCATGTAACCCGCTGGCCTGACAGAGAGAAAAAAAAGCATGAAGCTGGGTAACAGGCCAGGCACAACCTCAACAGAGACCGACACACCAATGCTAAATACTGTAATTTAGTTTTAGATAGATAGATAGATAGATAGATTTTTCCCACGTCATCATGATATTTTGTCTAAATTATGCAACAGCAAGTTGACACCCAGGATCCCTTGGGAATGTCCCTTCTGTGACTCCCAGGGAACAGTCGATTAAGCCAGCTGGGGCCTGGACTCACACATTTGTTCACATGATATTAAACAAAAAGCTGTAAAAACCTACTAAAGACTTCTAGTGTCAGTTAAAGGATGTGAAAGGATTCAAGGAAGTGGCCTCGCCAGGCTCTCTGCCAGCCAGCCCATATAGACTAGTTATAATTAATGCTGGAACAAACTCCCTGTAGCCTGGACTCTTGATGACAGAAAAATGAGGGAAAATCGTGTTGAAGGGGCTATATAAAGCTCTTCAGTGTCAAGCCGCATGTGGCTCTGTGACCAACACTTTCACCCTTAAAAGTACTCCCTGTTAGTTCTGGTGATAGTATCACTCAATCAAAGAGTAGAGGTCTGAGGTTTATGTTATTATAACTATGCCTTTTCTGCTTTGACAATATAATCTACAACAAAGGAATTTATATACATGTATATACATATAAGGTCATCCCATGGTGTCAGAAATGGGTGATATGGTACAAAACTGGATCCGATTCAATTCCAATCAAAGTGATATATTTTTATAGGTCACTAGATGTAGATGTAATGTCATCAGATGAACTCCATTGTTATAAAATGTAACAATACAGCATGTATTATTGTAAAATGTATATGTAGCAAATAATTAATGATTATAAAGACAAGTATGATAGCATTAATAGAATCCAGAATTAACATATGACGTGAGTAATAGTTGGATTCGGAGATCAATGATTGGTACATACTGAAGAATAAATGATACAGACTGTGTTTTTCTAAACATTTCACAGCAGATCGGTTGTCAACACACAGGCTTGTGTTAGAAAGCTGAAAATGAAACGAAATGAAATGCACTGCTGAGTTGACAGAAAGTACAAACTGATCCTTCGGAGGTCCTGAAGTGTGATGGGAATTCATCCAATGACCGAGAAATTATTTGTAGTCTGCTGCCCAAATGGAAGAGACACAACAGCGCTGTACATTTGTCGTCTTGTGTAATAAGCCCACCGGTGTTGTCCATTAGCTGTCAACAGTGCACATCAAAAGTACACATCAAAAGACAAATGTACACAGGATTTTAAAAGACACCAACATGTTTTCCAGGCAAAATGAATGATGGCTGAATTCCATTTAGCTGCTTTTATTCAGGGCTCTGGTATTGTACATTCACTGTACCCACTTGCCATGGCTTACTGGAGCACTTGAACAGAACAGAGCCACCTTTAATGTTATTAGTAACACCTGTGCTTTCCAACTATGACAAGCCAAAAAAAGGCCTATTGCACTTGTCTATCCAAAATTGTTACCAGCTGTCTTTGTCTCAGCCTGCTGATGAGAATCAATGAATTACAAATGACAGTCCTAAACCACATCAGAAGGGCCGACAACTCAATTTTGAAAGAGGCTCTACTGAGCTGATGTTTGGTTAAGTCCTAGCTAAGTACCAAGCTAGGCTATCTCAGAAAAACACTAGAGGCCCAGCACAGGTGTTGTCACTTGGCTAATTAGACCTCTGCACACTAAATATATATGATCATGTCAGAGGATGTCAACCAGGCACTACAGTTTACACCCACACAGGCCTGATAAGAGGTTGTATTAAACAAAATTAAAAATACCTCTGTGTGTTATATCGTTTTTTAAAAAGAACTGGTTTCATATTTTGACAGATTATGTTTATCCAAACACAACTAATAAGATGGATGAAACTAGATATCACAGTTGCTGGTTTCTTTTTTTGATATAACCACTGGAGGTCACCAAAGCCAGAAAAGTCCTACAGTTATTATTTGGTGCCATTTGCAGCCGAAGTTGCTCACTGCAGCTTTAATATTAGATTTCCCTATATTCTATATTATTTTAATCATCAGCTCCTCCACTAGTGACTGCGTCCTCCCTTGACAAGACCATTGCCATTGGGAGTGTTAACCTGAGAAAGGGTCTGTGTGCAGCATTAAACACATTATGTGCCTTATCTTCTTTCAGTTACAGTAGGTGCCTTTGGTGTATCCTGATTCATGAAGCAACATAAATGGATAACCTGAGGGGACATGAGGGGGCCACTCTCATTTCCTGGTTCTCAACCCTTGGTAATTACCTGTGTGTGCCCAAAGGCCCTTAGTGTGTTTTAGAGGAAGAGAGAAAAAAAGAGAAAGACAGTGAAGTTATGTACTGTACAAAGAGTAGAATGGGCCTACTGTAACATATACGCAGTTCTACAACAGCTCAGAGGCACAAGCCATGAAATATTAGTTCTATTGACTCCGACTAGGATACTAAGAGTATCCTCTTCAGGCTGTCTGTGGAAACCATACAGTCAGGGTAAAATAACATTTTGTCCGCCAGCCAATGGCTAGTGAATGCTCAGTGTGTACCAGACACTCAATAGATCAGTGGTTCTCACATTTTTTTACATCAGGGACCCCTAAACTAACACAAATTAGACCACGGACCCCCATTTGATAAGATTTTGTCCCAGGGTCCCCCATCTGATAGAATCTTTGCTTTTAGATGTTTTATTACAGAAAGTGTATGAAACCCATGACCAGAATAGCCAGACATTCTGTCACTGTGCTACTTATGGATAGAATTACAAACGAAAATAAAGTATTCCCATTTTTGCTGGGGACCTCCTGGAACCACCTCAAGGACCCCTGGGGGTCCACAGACCCCACTTTGAGAACCACTGCAATAGATTACCATTGTTTTTTGGCTGGTGAGAGAAGTAAATCTACCAGCCATTTGTATCTTTTACCAGCATTTGGCTGGTGGCTGGTGTTGATTTTGCACCCTGCATACAGATGGATGGTAAATGAGTTAGCTACCACTTTCCCTTAATTGATCTGATAAATAGTACACAATACACATAGTTTTGTTTGTGTTATTTCCTGAGGTTTGAGGATAACAGCTGTTGTTGAGCCCAGTACAAATGATCTCAGAGGTATTTTATGGTGCACAAACCACCTATGAAGTTACATTTGATAAACTGATAAACATCTCTAAAATAATAATATTCATACAAGGTCTTCCTTCTGTAAAAACTAGTCCTAGATCAAAGTATTTTCTGTAAGATGATTTGGGGGGTCTTTGAATACCATAAATTAAATGCCAGTGAGTTCCATTGTATTTGGATAACCTAAAGCAATTAACTTCAGCAAATCACACAGTAACTGAGAAGAACAAAAGGAGTCAGCAAAACTGGGTTTGTCCCAACAGTGAAGTCATGAGAACAGACTCAGGGCTGCGACTACAGTCTCTCTGGTCTCCCCAGGGGTAGACTCAAATCTGTCAGCACCCTTCACTAATGCAGCTCTCAAGGGAAGGCAAAGGGATAGGAACCTTCTCCCCAAATACCCCATCACACACACATATACATACACCTCACACCCTCATTACCCCTCCATCCCTAGCTTACCTAGGTTATGCCAGGACGTGGATAGATCATCTCTTGCTGGCTGGCAATGCTACGTCCCAGGACACAGGCCTTGCTCTAGCTAGGACAATGTCTCCGGTGTCAAGCAAAATGAGGGTCTTTGTTGCAGCAGACTCAATACAGGACCTTCACATGCAGAGGTAGTTGGGTGGTTTTGATATGGACAACAGTATCCCTTTAAACATGATGAAGAACTGAGTGCAAAACTGGAGTTAGAAAAACTCTGCAGACTATGCTTGAGTTGAATGTTTTATATTAAAAACACTTTCAGTACTGTTTGTGGAGGCTTCTGATGTAAGAACCTACACTCATTTTACAGTAAATCTACTGTTTCTCAATAAAGGTTAACTTTGCATTGGACTATTTTCCGTTTCCAACTGACTGCCTGGTATGGCTAGGATATTGAATGTTTTCAAGACACATGTTTTCTTCTCTCTACACTTCTAAGGAGTGACATAACGTTAATAAACTTGTTTTTGTTTTTGTATTTTTTTAAACCTGTTGAAAAGGACTGTGCTGACACACAAAAGATGAAACTGCAGTGAGGCAGTGAATCACACAACTGAATGGGGTGGTTACATAAGACAACAAAGCATTTCACTGTATGCCATGGAATAGATCATTTGTAAAGATTAAACAAAGTTTATGTAAATTTGATATTACTCACGTAGTTAACCCTACCTGACAGCAAGACTAATTTAGATATAAGACTTTTGTCTGTAGCCTGCTAACGTTTGGTAGTGCGGTAAGTTACTTTCTCGGCTTTGGTTAAATAAACTCAGTAATTAACGCTAAGTAAAATGCCAGCTAATTAATAGTTTGTAAGTATTTCTCCAGTTGGTGAGTTTCGTGTTTTGTTTTCAACCACATAATTCAATGCAGGGTAAATGATTTACTTACATTTCTCCATGCCTCAACATACAGTGCCGAGCTTTGACTCTTACACTTGTAAATTACGACATCTTGTGATATTGCTAAGTCATTACCGTTGAGCAGTTAGTCCCTTCTCTGACCAATCCACGGAAGGAATACTGAGACGTCACGATATTGACCAATGAACGCTCACGTATTTTACAGAAGAAGAAAAAAAATGGCGTCCGTTGTATTGTGAAGAGGAGAAGCTACAAACAAATATCTTTTATGTTTTGAAAAAAAATAGAATAAGTCAGGTAAGCATTATATTTAGTAGTAACGCACTGTGGCTGGCGTTTTTTTAATTTACCGTGGCATTTCTGTGTTTTTGCACCTAGCAAAACAGCGTTATCTCAATTTATTAGTTATGAATGACATCGATAGCTAACGGCTAACGTTAACGTCAGACAGAAAAAGTATGGATAACGCAAGTATCTAAAGAAAGCTAACGTTTGACTGAGTGGTGTCCCATATAAAAGTTAACTCAAAATAGCTTTAATGGCTGTGTCTTGGACATGTGGTGTTATTTTTGACAACTGTGTGGTTGTTTCTGACAGGATGAAGGTGGTGAATCTGAAGCAAGCCATTCTGCAGGCATGGAAGGAGCGTTGGAGTGACTACCAGTGGGCCATTAACATCAAGAAAAACTTTCCAAAGGGAGCGACATGGGACTACCTTAACCTTGCAGGTTAGAGGAAAGATGTTGAAGTTCCCAAGCCATCATGCTAATTATGTGACTTTACACAAGTTTTCCCATTTCTGTTGTGGCTTATGATGCTGTTTGTGTGTGATGTGAATTCCAGAGGCCCTGATGGAGCAGGCGATGATTGGCCCCTCCCCGAATCCTCTTATTTTGTCTTATCTCAAATATGCTATAAGTTCCCAGGTGAGCAGTGTAATGAAAATGGTGTAACAGAGCAGTGTGTGAAACAGATTTGATGTTATTTTGTTAACTTTTCCTTCTCTCTCCTTAGATGGTGTCTTATTCCAGTGTGCTGACAGCCATCAGCAAGGTAATGTATGCTTGATGAAAATGATTGCAAGTGTTTTACTATAAGATATGAGAGGTTTTCATGAATGCGTCTCTTCTCTGATAGTTTGATGATTTTTCTCGGGAGCTGTGTGTCAAATCACTGTTGGAGATAATGGACATGTTTTGCCATCGTCTCAGGTATGTAACATTATCCATGGTGACAGTGTTGTCCTTCTTCTGATAATGTTTTATGAAGCTGGGAGTTTATGTAAGAATGGAAAGGCTATTGTTTATGTATATATCGTTTAGGTTATTGTCGTTCATTTTACTCTAACTTCACTCGGATAATCTGCAACTCATCCAGCAATGCTGCTTCTAAAGCTTTGGTCAGTGCTAGAAGTAGTGAGCATGTAATACCAAGATCAGCCTTGTTTCACAAGTTAACCTTTGGTTTTAGAACCAGCTTTTTCATTGTCCTTGAATAACAACTATCAGCTACAGCGGCATACCAGTAACTCTTAAAGAGCTACCCAGGATCTTTGAGCATTTGATCTCTCTTAATTAGAGTTCATACCGCGTAGCGGTAGAACCCTATTGTTTTTGTGTGTTTTAGTTATTATTATTATTATTATTATTTGTTGTCTGCTGCGCCGGCTCAAATTCCCGTGAGCTGGAATGAGCTAGAAACATGAATCTTGGGGGAATAACTGGAAATGGTGTGCATCAGTTTCCATAGAAATATGAACTCAAACAGCCACATGGTGGCGCTGTAAATAAGGCTTAAAAATGCAAACTTTGAAAGGCCACGCCCCTCACGCCTTAAGATTGACTCAAAATTTCTCACACAGGTGCAGCTCAATGTGCTCTACAAAAAAGCCTCAAGGACCATTAAGGTCCGCCTAGAGTTTTTTTCCGCCATTTTGAATTTTTTGAAAATCATATTTTTGACATCTCCTCCTAGACCGTAGCTCCGGTTGCCACCAAATTTTCAGAGAATCATCATTGGATCAAGCCTATTAAAAGTTGCATAAAGCATGTCGACAGCTCAATTACTTTTCAAGATATGAACCAATGAACTTTGAAAGGGGTGTGGCTATGGACATAAATGACCACAAATCAGCAACCGTAGAGCCAATCATCACATAACTCACAGGATATGTTCAGATAGGTGCCCCAGATATACCTGGACAGTTTGATGTACATACGTCACTAGGGGGCACTACAAGCACAAGACAGGTACTTAGCATTGTAGAAATTACACTATAAATCCCGTATTCATTCTGAAATCATCACAAATCTCTCAGGATATGTCCACATAAGTAAATGAAACATGCCCTGAAAGTTTCATTCAAATTGAACACCCGAGTGCGCTATAAATGCAAACAAACTGCAGGGGATAAAACGCAAAACAGGCTACAAAATGCATATTGTTTGTCCAATCAACACAAAACTTGCAGGATATGTCTAAATCAGCCCCTCACGCATACCCTGAAAGTCTCATTCAAATCCACCACTAGGGGGCACTATGAAAGCATCGTAACTGGATGTGGAATAATACAAATCAAGCTATAGATCAGAAAATGGTTGTCCAGTTGTTACAAAACTTGCAGGATGTGTTTTATAACAATGTTGAACCGTATGTGTGAAATCATTTTGATGGCGATATTGCGAAAAAAGGTATGAACCCGCGAATCGCCACTTGCGGCTATATTTTTTAATTTATGTTTGCTTAGTAAACAAAATGTGAATTTGGTTTTTGGAAAAGTCATACATTTCATTTAAGCTGTCTCTGACTCACTGCCTCTCATCTCTGACTCTAAAGCTGTCATGGGAAAGCAGAGGAATGCATTGGGCTGTGTCGAGCACTGCTGGGGGTGGTAGTTTGGCTGCTGCAGGGCTGTGCCTGGTACTGTGAGAGGCTGAGAGAACTTGGCCCATCAGCCAGCACGGAGGCCAGTCTGAGAGCTTGCCAGGAGAGGCTTCACACACTGGTGAACAGCACCAAGAACAGAGCCCTGGTCCACATTGCTCGGATGGAGGAACAAGGTGTTATGATGTGTGTGTGTGTGTGTGTGTACATAGGATTGTGCAAAATGGATTATTACACAAACATTATGCTTTATAAGCTAATGTGTGGTGGTACCAGCGAGTATCTGAATAAATATTTTTTTATATTGGATATCTGCAATATTATAATACCAGTTCTATATTTTGTTGGGTGTGATTGATGAGGCATCTTACAGTGTTTCTGCTGCAATTCCTCCACAGGTTCCTGGAGCAACGTAGAGCAATCAGTGCTGAGAGTGACGGAAGGCCTTGGCAGTGTACCTAACCCGACACTGATAACTAAATTAGAGGAGAGCTTGTCACTAGTAAAAGGGTGAAGATTCCTATCTCATATTAAATATTGAACACACAGAGATTAAACTTTGGTGTGATGCTGCTCAGCTGTGACATGGCCTTAAAGACCTTCACAATCAATGCATGTCTTACTAACTCTTCACTCCTTCCTCAGTATTCCCCTGATGCTGTCTGTGCAGTCTGACCCACTGCACCATGCCTCCTTCCCATCAGTTCACGCCTTCATCATGCTGGAAGGGACCATGAATCTGACAGGGGAGACACAGCCGCTGGTGGAGCAGCTGATGATGATCAAGAGAATGCAGGTGAACATTTAGTTGCAGAGAAATGTAATGTTCTAAATCTAAATCAAACTGCTTTGCAAGAATTAAAAAGGGGTCTAATTAACCTAAAGAGTCCAACTTTCTGTGGAAAGAGCATTTGTTTATTTCAGTGTGAAGGATTGGCTTTGAATGTATTAATTTTTTCATGCAAGAATTCAGATACAATTCACAAGTCATAATAAGACTGCTCTATTTTTACACGAAATCTTCCCTCATGTTGCTCTCACTTTAACATAATATTTGGTAGACAAAGGAACTTAAGGGTTTTTACTTAATTGTATAAAGTTTAACATTTATTATATTAAACTTTCAAATGTTTCCCTGTTACGCTGTTCAGATATAAAGGTGTATGCACGGTGCGATTTGCAGGGGGGGTGCACCCTGGGTGTATGTCAGTTGTTCTGTGTATTTCTGCGGGGTTTTTTTAGCAGCAGTCTCAAACTGTTTGTCCTCTGTAGCGAATTCCCGCTCCTCTTTTTGTCCTGGAGATCTGGAAGGCCTGTTTCACTGGCCTCATTGAGTCACCTGAGGGCACCGAGGAGCTCAAATGGACTGCCTTCACATTCCTCAAGGTAGGCTCTTCTTTTAAAGAAAAGGAATGCTCCCTCTATATGCCTGTGATCTGCCTTTGTGCGTCTTTCTTTTTTGCTTGGCCTGAGGGTTTATTGTCCTTTGACTTTAAATGAATGTCAAAAGATAGTGCTGAAAATTGAGTGGTGATTGAACTGTTCAATTTCTCTCTCTTTTTTAAGTTTGTATTGTCAGTATTATATCCATTTTATAGCCTTATGTCGACTCTCTTTTGCCTAGATTGACTTTAGTTTAATGCTGTATGCAATAATCAATTTAGTATATAAGCTAAAGTAAAGTAAACTGATTACATCCGATATGGACTTATTCATTCAAAGTATTGCCTCTGTGAGCTATAGGCACTGGTGACACATTACATAAGCATTGTCACATCTATGCACACTCAAACCACACTTAAAGAAATCCATTTCTTGTTCCTAGATCCCACAAGTTCTGCTCCGACTAAAGAAGTATCCTCAGGGTGACAGAGGACAGGTAAAACAGACACCATCATGAGCATTAAGTATTCCCAAGCAGCCATGGTCTAACAAAGCAATAACTGTGTTAAAATGTAATAAGATGAACCTTCACTATCGCTTTTAAACGCAGCAAATGTCTTTTCCAGGACTTCATGGACGACGTGAATATTGCATTTCAATACTTACTGAAGCTCACACCACTGCTGGACAAGGCTGATCAGAGATGCAAGTCAGTGCTCAAAAATCTTGCTACACCCTTCTTCGCTGCCTGTAATTTCATTGTCAGACTTTCAAGATAAGAAAGCCTGCTAAATGCCTGATAAGCCAGCACCATGATCATCATTCTTCTTGTGCTTCTTTGCATAGTTGCGACTGCCTCGGCATGCTCCTGCAGGAGTGTAATAAGCTCGGTCTGCTGTCAGATTCCAACACAGCCTGCCTCACTTCCAAACGGTACAGGTTCCTATCGTGGAACATTTCAGGAATTCTATTGGTTAATATGATCACGGATGAAATTTTGTTCAACACATTCACACAATACACCACATCCCCCAATCCCTCCACCCTATCTCTGTCTCTCCTCTGCACCCCCCCACCCCCAACCCCACCTGTCCCTCTCCCCTTGCACATTTGATTCAGGACCGAGGACAGGGAGTTCGCCCCAAGGCTTAAGACAGCAGAAAATGCTAACATCCAGCCAAACCCTGGTCTCATCCTGAGAGCTGAGCCCACTGTCACCAATATTCTCAAGGTAGAGCTAAAAATTGTATTACATGAATGAAATGTGATTGCAGACAAAGCAATGAGTACAATACTGTCCTATAATCAAAGTTACATGCTAAGAAAAAACTCAAGCAAAATGTGTTCGTGAATAAAAGTGGTTCTCAAAGATCACGGCACTGCAATACACCTTTGTAAAAAGAACAAATGAATAATAACACTTCCTTTCTTGATCATTAGACAGTAGATGCAGACCACTCAAAGTCCCCTGAGGGCCTTTTGGGGGTCCTGGGACACATGTTGTCTGGAAAGAGCCTGGATCTGCTCTTGGCGGCAGCAGCGGCCACTGGGAAACTCAAATCCTTCGCCCGGAAGTTCATTAAGTGAGTAAATGCAAAATAGAATTGCAATCATGACTCATATAATGACTTGCAATTTAAAAGGGGGCATATTGTTAATGCTGCTGTGTTTTCCCTATTGGAAACTCCAGTTTGGTCTAGGAAGTGGGTTTTTAACAAGTCTGTTAAAACAAGTGTCTTAACAAGTGTTTACCATCTTGTAATGTGCTTTTTTTTTTTCTTTCCTTTTTTGTTCTAGGCTTAATGAGTTTCCCAAGCACATAAGTGGTGAAGGATGTGAGTTCAAATACACAAGTGACATGTTCCTATTGGGGGGGAATTTCTTTCCTCATTTGACATATTATTTATTGAATGAGATACTGACATTAAGCAATGTTCCTTCCTCTTCTTCAGCAAAGTCTGCATCAGTACGGGCCCTGCTCTTCGACATCTCCTTCCTCATGCTCTGCCACGTGGTGCAGACATATGGTTCTGAGGTTAGTTCATGGCAATTCAAGCTTGTGAGGGGGTGTGGAGAAGAGTGTATTGATGTTCAAGGGTGGAGTACTCTGTGTGGACTTTACTATAAAGCTGCTCTTTTAGTGTAAGGCCACAAGATGACTGATCTTTCCGTTTTGGTTGATTAAGCCTACATTGATTGATACATGGCTACCCCCTGTCTCTCCTTTCCAGGTGATACTGTCAGACCCCAGCCCTTCAGGGGAGACACCCTTCTTTGAAACATGGCTGCAGACATGTATGCCTGAAGAGGGCAAGACTCTGAACCCAGACCACCCCTGCTTCAGACCAGAGCCTGGCAAAGTGGAGACCCTGGTCACCCTGCTGAACAACTCCTCAGAGATGAAACTAGTGTAAGTTGCAGACTAATATGTAATTAAAGAACTGGGCTTTGTGCATGCTTTATCCACTTTACTGTCATACTGTCAGTCACTTAACATAATTTACCTCACTGATGACAATTTTCCCTAAAAATATTTTGTTTTAGATTTCCCTCCTTTCCAAACCAATGGTCAAAATCAATTTGCATGCATGGCCTTACCCAGCTATGAGGTCTCTGCTTATAACTTCCTAAAAAAAAAACTCATTATGTATGTTACATTATGTGACATACATGTATTGAGTTGCGTATGTACAGTACAGTCCTGTCTGTCTATTTACTCTTAGGGTGTAACAAAGGTAACATTTACTACAAGATCAGTCAACACAGGCTGCACTTTCAATGACTGACCTTACCAAATGATTCGAATCCTCTTAGATAATTTAAGAACAATAGATTGGCATTAATAAGAAGAGCACTCTGATTATATAGCATATCTCTTGAAGCAGTATTCGTCAGTGCCATGAATGACAGGCCTGGCTGTATCCTTCCATAGACTGTATTATACCACCTACTCCAAAAGTGACCCTTGCGGGCCTTGCGCAAGGTTTGTCGTGATGAAGGATCGCATCATGGCATGAAGGCTATGTCCAAAATAACCATGCTCGCGTGTATGAGACACCTCAGTCTTTTCTGGGTCATTGTGCTGCTAAATATTTTAGAATGACAAGATTTCCTAATTCCTTTTGCTCTCTAATGCTACGCCTTCATATCAGAATCTTTGTGGACAGGACAGTAAATGAGGCACAGATAGATTTTGTGTGTCCAGTGATTATTACCAAAAAAATGTTTCAGTACCTCATATGTCACTATAATTCATTGATCAAAAATGTTAGATACATAGGGCATAATTTGTGTTGGTATATATTTAATTTAAAGACATGTTAGGTCATTGCATCTTCTCAACAGTTGTATATGACTTCCTTGAATCTGAGAAACATGTTAGCTATTTTTTTAGTTTGAATCAAATTTTCCAGCACCACCTCCCTTGAAATGAGTGGGCAATAGGCTATAGTACGTTGAGTAAGCAGTGTTCCGTTTTAATAAAGCACAGGTAACTGATTAATTTCCTCCAGCTGAACTCAGACAAAACAGAAATCCTGGTCATCGGGTCTCAGCAGATGGCAAATCAAATACTGCCATCTGCTGGTTCCCTAGTAAATCACATTAAGCCTGTGGCAAAGAACCTTGGTGTTTGGTTTGATAGTAATTTAAATTTCGAGCAGCACACCACAAAGCTTGTTCAATCATGTTTTTATCAACTTAGAAATATAGCTAAAATTCGATCTATGTTAACTTTTAAGGACACCGAGACCATTTTACACGCCTTCATCTCATCACGCCTGGATTATTGCAACAGCCTTTTCACCTGTTTAACCCAAAAATCTATTGATCGACTCCAGACTGTCCAGAACTCAGCTGCCAGGCTTTTAACCAGAACAAAGAAATATGACCACATTACTCCTATTTTAGCTTCATTACACTGGCTCCCAGTATGTTTTAGAATTGACTTTAAAATTCTATTGATCACTTTTAAAGCTCTTCATGGCCT
>NW_025744141.1:0-42081 GCF_021292245.1 Micropterus dolomieu
ATAGTAATTGGCTGAAGTGGAATGTGATGATATTTCCTTAAAATACAACACAAACAATGTGGACGAAAATATCTCTGCATCTAGACAACATGCAGTAAATGTTATAAAATGTTAATTATAGTTACTTAATTAAGTTTAACTGAGCTTTTACTTTGAAAAATTCTGAACGACATTAAAAGAGTCTGTAGCCTACTTGACACACCTCTGAAAGAGCCGTCAGAAAACGTGATTCTGCAAAATGTCCTCTGCCTGGAGATGCTGGGGAATTGCAAAAGCGTCCGTAGGTTGATAAATGTGGATCAAGCACTGAAATAAAAACAGTGCAGCACATGCCGTGACCTGAGAAACACTCGCTGCATAATCCATTTGTTGAAGAGGGGGAAAAAAAGTTTTTATGGAGGTGGAATCAAACCCTCAACCCCTGGGTTGTGAGTCTTGCACCTTACCAACTAAACTAACTGAACAACATATCAATGTAAGTCAATATTATAGCTTATATTCTCATCCACAATCTAATGTTGAAAATATCGCTCTGAGGCAAAACTTATTTGCCGACCCCTGCAGTATATTATTACTACTTCTTCTTCTTCTAACATACGTATTCAACATAGTGATGAGAGTCTGCACTGCCTGAATTCTACCAGAAGTAGAACAGGAACAACTTAGAGACGAAACGCGCTCTCTAGTGTTGTTTGTCCATTTTCAGCTACTGTA
Organism: Micropterus dolomieu; assembly: GCF_021292245.1. Lineage (NCBI taxonomy): Eukaryota > Metazoa > Chordata > Actinopteri > Centrarchiformes > Centrarchidae > Micropterus > Micropterus dolomieu. The sequence goes on from NW_025744141.1 coordinate 715, forward strand.
GAAACTGGAAGGGGGTGCCCGTGGTTATGTATCCATAAATGACTTAGTTTTTTTCTGCCTTTGGATGCAGATGAAAATGTATGTTCAGCAAGGATACTGGATCCCCAGAGTCAAAGGAAATTAAACATATTCAGTATGGAGTTTGATCTGCAATTAAGATTTCATTGTTGAAATCCCCATTTCATAAACTCAAGGACCACATAAATGTCCATCGATTCTCATTTGGTGTTCTCCATGAGCATGTTGACATAAATTCACTGACCGTTCGTTGCCCATCTAGGAGCCTTTTCTGGTTTGTGTGGGGTTTTTTTGTGCCTTTTGCAAAGATGCTCTGAGATTACTAAAATCACATGTTTTAGATGCTGCTTATATTATCAATTCTACTACGACTGCTACTGTTGCTGCTTCTGTTGGGGACAGTGAACTGGAACAGTATACCTTGTAACTGGTACACCAAGATGACCAATTATGAATTCTTTGATTCAGTTTCATCCATAAATCTTATGTCTCACAGTACGGTACAGACCAGCCAAGCCAGAGTGAATTTCTGAAGCAATGTCCCTGTGACAGGTGAGAGACCTCCAGCTAGGTTTTACTTTAATAGTGTTGCTGAGCAATAAAGTGGATCTGCTGAGATTAATGACCTCATCATTTGCTGTAGCATGGCATATTTGCTTCAGGTCACTAACAAGTATTTCACTGCGTACACCTTAGTGTGTAGCTGTCATCCACATCCTGTCAGCTTCTACAGGTTCATCAGCCATACACTGCTCACTGCTGAAAATAAATTATGCATTAGACTGAGCCTTTTAATTTTTCTCAACAATAAGGGACGAGATTAATTATATTCACTCTTACACATTCATGACAACTCATTATACTGGCAATCAGTGTGTGTGTGGTACACTCCTCCATGTGTCAAAGTAAATAAAACAAATTCCATCCAAGTTGTATTCTATCAATGTCAGCACAGCCAATATGCTAAGACACGTGTACCATGATCCACTTTGCTTTGTAGTAATTCAAATCAAAGAGTGTTCAACAAGTTCGGGGACTGCAGAATGTGGGGCAAGTGGTTCACGTCTGGTGTATTGAAGTGTTCATTTTTCACACCAAATAACACTTCATTATCCAGATAACAGCAAAATATCAGCAGGAAATGTCAAGCAACTTTACTAGGTTAAGCAGCTTTTCATAATTATGTGCCACAATAGTGTCGCACTAGAGATTAACTAATGAATAGAAATATGAACTTGATAGTTTGTAGACATGGAAGAGTAAAATGTTTGTTGCCTGAATCTTGACATTGTTCCATCTTTTAACACATTATGAACAATGCACCTTGATTGATATAATCCTAAATACACTTTCATCTAACCAATTGCCTCATAATGGTTGTCAGAAAAATCACAATTTCTGGCAGTGAACACAGAGGTAGGGATAAGCTTATGATAGTTACCTTCCATCCATCCATCGTCAACCGCTTATCCTGTGTACAGGGTCACATGGTATGATAGTTACAAGGAATGTAAAATTAGACTTAATCCCCAACGATAATCCCACCTTTGTTTTGCAAGATGGTATCCATTTGAATTTTCCAATATTTCAGAGAAACATACTGTATATTCTAGATTATGTCACCTTATGTCACCAACTGCAGTTGGAAAAAAAAGGTAAAATCTTTTATTCAACAAATTAACATATCACAAGTAAACGTTCAACATCTTCTATAAATTGCAGAAAGGAAACATCATGCAAACAAACAAATGCTATTGGGTTTTTTTTACTTAAAGGGGACCTATTATGCTTTTTCATATTTTCTTGCATATTTATAATGTTAGTGTCAGATGTTCATGTTAAACATGACCAAAGTTTCAAATAATGAAGTAAAATTATTTAAAAGAAATCCCTGTGAGCCAAAACCTCAGATATCCCCCTGTTCTGAATGCGTTGTTCAGTTTTTTTCTACAACAGCGCGGTATGATATCATTCTGAGCCAGATTTCCATATATGGTAATTTGCTCCAGGCAGAGAATGCTGTATAAAATTAATGTTCTTGTGTAATTTATTTGTAGCTTTGGCAATATTTTTGTTTTACATTCATGCCAATAAAGCTGAACTGAACTGAATTGAATTGAATGCTCGGCACACCCACATAGGAACATGCAGCCCATCCCTGCACCTGGTAAACACATAAGACAATGGCCAATCAGAAGACAGTGGGCTTTGGAGGGGGGGTCTCAAAAAGACAGGAGCATCTACAGCTTGTTTCAGACAGATGCTGAAATGAGGGCTTGCATGAAGTGCCAGTATAAGATAGAAAATTATTTTTTTGAACTTTGAATTATGCAAAACTGCCATAGAGGAGTAACAGAACTACAATATAGGACTGGAAATGCAGTATAATAGGTCTCCTTTAAGCTGTTTTCTTGTGCATTTCTCCATCACAAAATGCTACACAATTTACAACATAATACCCTAACACTAGTACTAACATGAAAAATACACCAAATGGCATGATGAATCAGGGATACTTTGTCTCCAGTGTGATTTTTGTAAACAGAATTGATCTTGGACAAATAAAACAGTCAATAACACATCAACAATATGCTGTTCATGTACATCATAAATACATAGTAACATGCATAAAAACATTCAGTTAAACGTCGGTCATGATCAATAATGATCATGTCATAGCATTCATTATTGTAATGAAACAAAATCACAGTATTTTATATTGCGCACTCAGGACTACAAATGGCAGTTTAAAACAGCTTCCTGTCACAAAGCAATGATCAGCAGAGGACCTTGCGGGAGAAAGCCAATCAATATGTAATAACAATATAAAAAATAACAACAAAAAGTTAAACTACACAGCAGTTACCCAAATGACAAATCTCTACAAAAACCTCAATGTTATCAATACAGTAACTATTTTTATTCACACCTTTTATCTAACTAGACATCTTTAGTCAAATGCAAACATTTTTCTATCATTTTCTTTCTTTTGACACAGGAAATAATACAAGACACCAAAATATTTAACCAGTAAAACCCATTAGTTTAATGTGTGTGTGTGTGTGTGTCTGTGTGTGTGTGTGTGTGTGTGTGCGTGTGTTTTAAACCCACTGTTATCAAGAGTTGTGCTAGAATGTATGGTAGCAATACAGATTTAGTCAATTTAGGGCAACTTTAAACAAATTTTCATCAACTTGATCTGAATTGTGAAATAAAAATCCTATTAGCAGTGTGTGAGACATTCTGAGTGCTGTCAATTGCTTGATTTTGTAAATGCTAGCGAAAGAGCAATGACATGCATCACTCTGCAAACTCGGGATAAACAAACCAGGGCTGAGATATTAAACACCATCTATTACATCAGTCGAACAGATTCGTCTGACAGAAGAGCACTGAATTTTTGTGGAGCTTCAGCATTTCAAAGAAAAATCATTTAAATCTCTAGAGAAAGACGAAGCTCAACTCTTTAAGAGCAGAGATTCTTTTTAATGAAATTCTTCAATCCATTACATTTTGCTTTCTGGGATGATTGGCCTTAATCCACTTTTCTTTCTGTTGTTGTCGTTTGCCTCCTCTATGTCTGTATTGTGACCACCCGAGGCAGTCTGCCTGTGTGACATCTGTACAAGGCAAGTATTGTTTTCTAATTCAGTCTGTGGGTTTGAACTTCGATGGCATCTCTTAAGACCCTGGTGAAGATGAATGGTAAACAGACCATATGTAATGGGGTCTAGGCAGGCATTGAAGAGGCCAAAGATAAACAGCATATGAGTCAGTGAATGAGAGACTGTCTCCTCCATTTTTTCAGGGAACAACCAATACCACAGGCCTAGCAGGTAGTACGGGGTCCAGCAGATGATGAATGACATCACAATGACAATGCTCATCTTAAGAGTCCTCATCCGAGCTTTAGGGATGTTGTTGTGGGAGCGGCGGAGATGAACATCTCTAGACAGCACTAGAAGAGAGGAAGTCTTGGTCACGCACAACACCTTTGGTCTCAGAAAACGCATAATTTTTTTAGAGAATGTGAGACTTACGGTTACCCCGGGCCATGCGGCTGGATATCTCAACAAGGATTCGTGTGTAACAGAAGATCATGATGACCAAAGGCAGGAGGAAGAGGCACACAAAGGTGAACATGTTGTAGAGGGTCTCCTGCCAGTGCTGGACAAAACTGCCGTGGGTGGTGCACTGGGTGAAGTTCTGTGGGACTGTGATGGTCACATTGTGAAATATGAACATCTGCATGAAAAGACAAGAGGAGTGATAACTCTTAATCAGCTGGACAGACATTAACACTGGACAGACAGATAATTTAGGGGTACTAAGACACAGGTTTCCCCAGGTCATGATAGGGTCAACTGCTTAGCTAAAGTAAGCCAAAGGTGACAGCCAGGGAATCTCCAAAACTCTAGGTCAGATGCTGTCTCTTCTCTCTGCCTGCTTGTCAAATGACTGACGCAGCTGAGTTGATAATGATGAACTGTTATACGTTTGTTAGGTAACCCAAGGTCTAGATTATCTTTATTTTGTTTCACTGCAGACAGACTGACTGTCTCTATGTAGAAAGTGTTGCATGTGGCTTGAAGGACACACATTGTGTCTTGATTTGAACCAATAACCAATAGACTCTTCACACATGTTAGGGATGAACAATAACCTTATTTGGACTCTTAGTGAATCTCGGTGGATCTAAGAAGGATAAATATCCCAATACAGGAAATATCCTTCAGATTTGGTGTTGGCATTTGATGTGTTCACATATTGCATGGTGTACTGTATCTCCTCGGCTGGGCTCAAAAAACCATGCAATGTAAGTATCAGTATCCCAAACTTCATCACACCTGAACCTAGCTCACAATATTTCTTCAACAGAAACATCTAACTAATTATGCTTTCTCCCTCCCTCGCTCGGAAATCGACTGAGGTCCACTATCATCAAGGATGTGTTAATTCCTTAAATGCATCTCAGAGATGAGGAGAGAGGAGGCTTCCAGAGAAACTTACAGGCTGAGTTGGAAACAGCAATAAATTGATTGTATTACTGTAGATATGGCAAATTACCTCTGGACACAGGAAAAGTAGCACCATTAGTGTATCTATAGTTTTTCATATTTATTCAGAAAATAAAATATTACATGTGTAGATCCTGAAAACACTTTACGTTTGTCTACTTTTTTTTCATCTTTTCTTTTTTTCCGCACGGTGATCACTCAGAGAAGAAGAAAGAGAGCTAGGAGAGGATCCATACTAGCCCAGCTTGGACGTAATTCCGCTCCTAAAGAGCCAGTCTGGACAAAATGGGACTTGTGTTGACCACACAACGGAATTCAGAGACTGATGTGCCCACATCGTTGCAGAGACCTGCCCCATCAACATCCTGGATCAAGCACTTGGCAGGTGGTTTATGTTCCGAGCTGTGAGCACAAGACTCCGGCAAGATGACAAGAAGTGGACTCTGTGTTTTACATCAATGATGCTTGGTGCTCAAACGCAGTCAAGATGGATTTCAGACTGTTTATTGTGAAGATAAAGATGTTTACATTCGCCCCAGACGCAAATTCAAAAATGCACTGTGGAATGTTTTGGGTGTATACATGTCTGTATATATTGTTTATTTTATATTATATGTTACTATATTTTAATATAGGCCTATTATATGTTGTGTGTGTAGCATGAAGGAACTACAAATTTCATTTCATTATGCAGCCTTGTGCTATATAATGACTAATAAACTAATAACCTTGTACCTTGTTAACTGTTACTTTGATTTTGCCACATTATAGGGCAGATCATAAACAATTAGTAATTGCCATCTCCTAATGACGCTGGATTGAGTAAGGATGTCCTATTTGGTAAATAAAATTCCTCCACCCTCGCATCTCTTCCTTGTGTTTCTCTCTCTTATCTCCATGGGGAGATGAAGATGCCAGGGAGAGTTGTGAGTGAGGAAAGCGTGGACCATTGTTAGACAAAATGGACATAATGTATATTGGCAAACTTAAGTGTACTGTGGGGAGGCCTTGACTCAGGAGGTAGTGGATCGATCCCCAGCTCCTCCTTTGTTCTTGGGCAAACCAATTAACTCCAATTGATAACCAGGTCAGAGACTTGCATGGCTGATCCACCACCATCGATTTCAATTTGTGTACACATAGGTGAATGAGGGAGAATTGTAAAGTGCTAAATAAATGCAGTCCATTTGACATGCTGTGATTCTGTCTGTAGCTGAATGACAATTAAGTTCAATTAAGTTATTTATTTCCTACCTTAATTATCAGAGGAATAGAGTTTCACTAGCTCAAGGAGAGGTCGTTTGACAGTAGGTTTGGATTAAGACTGTGCAATGCGCGCTAGATTACTTGAAATATCGATTGTGTTTCATGTCAGTAACTGACAAAATGTCTAAATATGTAATAATAATAATTCAGATAATGTGTTGATTTATATCTATATTCTCATCGTGTTTGAATCCAACTGACACTGGCTAAAACGTGCAGAGCCTTCAAATACAGGTACTTTAAAGACAAATTGAGCTGTTATCACACTCTGACAGCTGAATATGCCCTTGTCATTTTAAAATGTCTGATAGACTGATGTAGGTGCTCATGTGAAGAAAAGGACCTACACAGTTTTTTCATTGGACACGGAAAGCCTTTTGGCTGTATAAGAAAAAAATATATTTATCTTGCAGGAAAGACAATCCCATGAGACATCTGGGCTCCTGAAACACTGCACTCACTGCGGGTATGTACACTTCCAATCCTCTGTTAAAGTAAAGGCCAGTAATTGCAGTTCTTGCGGACAAATGAAGCAAGCCCCAAAGGAAAACCCCCTGTCCTGGTTTTCCTCTAAAGCGCTTAAGTTGATTTGATGCTTAATTGTGTTATCATAAAAAATGAGTTAAAAACACAACAGTGACTCGGTTTCAGTCAACAATTCTGCAGGTCTCCCATGACAATAACTTCATTATATTTGTTCCTTTATTTCTCTGCTCAGGAAAACACAAAATGGGAAACGAAACTGAACATGCAACAGGCCAAAAACTGCATTATATTAAATTACATTAAAGCAAAAATATATACATCCTAAAGATGCAAACTGTTTTATGTAAGCATGTTCCACAACTTATAAGGAATGTGATATCATCTCAACTGAAAGCAGACAAGATGGAATCAAATATTGAATTTTTCGCAGCCTTTGCATTGAAAAAATAGAAACAGCAGCAGTCTTGTTTGTTTGAGGCCCTCAGCTATCACAGTGAAGATAAATGGACTGAAAAGGCTGAGCTGTACAACATCTAAGCCACTGGAAGTGAGTCAGTGCATTAGCCCAGGTAAGCATGGATAAGTCTGCTTTATGAGCAAGACACTCGTTTTCCCTCCAAGATCATCATCATCAGTATAGCCTATATGGATCTTTGAATGAACACAATATGCTTAATTTTTTCAAAGGAACAGAATACATGTGTGTTGAGATTCAAGTAGTAAGTCAGTCAGTGTGCTTCTCAATTCAAAGGAAAGTGTCAAAATAAAAACAAGTTGTGACATCACATGTTTCAGTTTCTTTCATTCAAACATGTGATGTCACATAAATATTTATGTCTCATGATATGGTTTTGAAAGCTTTAAGCGACTAGCTGAGTGAAGCTTTTTTTAAATTGTACCTCTAAAGCTCCGCTGTCATTCACTGTCAATCACTACAAAATCATGGTGTTTGGCCAAGCCATGTTCCAACTCCACCAAATACAGTACGTTAGGCTGAATAGGGAGGAATGTGTATAAAATCATACTCAAAACATCCACCATCTCAATTTATGGAATGGTGTAGCCATATAAACATGGAGCCTTGGATTTAATGTGTTTAATTCAGTGTAAACACCATATACTGTAGCTTCAACAAAATATTGGAACAAGCTGATACAGAATGTACTATCAGACAGTTTGGAATAATGTGATTTTTCTAACATTAAAGCTGTATAAAGGGGAAATGAAATAGGAAAAGTGGATGTTACTGTAAAAGGTGAAAGAATCTAACAGCAGGTTTGGGATAAAATAACTACTTCCTTAAAACAATCAACATTGACCATTGGTTTCACAAGGAAAATTACCCCCAGTTCCCTGTGTGAAAGTCCTATGTTTACCCCATCCATCCACCCTGGCCTCTTCCCTATGTAGACTTTGTCGCTCTTTATACTACTGTACATTTGTTCCCTGCTGGTACGGCACCTTCATAGGCGCGTGTACTTTTCACGTTGAGGCAAAACGTGACACTGACACTCTGTCCTCTAGTGGAACATCAGGTGTATTACACACTTGTGTGTTACTGCGCTGGTTCTGTAAGCACATATTATACATCTCTCTAATAAAGGCAGCAATCTGTGTGTGTGTGTGTGTGTGTTTGTATTTTGATTATGTCCAGAACCGTTCATCCAATCAACCTCACATGTGGCGGGTGAGTTGCTGCAGACCCAAGGGAGTCCAGTGTTGCATTTGGTGCAATTTGGACACGAGACACATTAATAAACATAATTAATAAACTTTGAATAAACTACAGTACAGCGCAAGCCGCTCCACTCTGCAACAGCAAGTGTAGGGCTTATATGCTCTGATGTGGTAGTGAATTGTTGCAATGGAGTTATCGCTATTACTCAGGTTTGATATGTGTTAGAAAGAATGTGTTGAAATGGAGTTGTAAGAGTTTTATAAAGTTGAATATCTAACAGTACCTCCGCGATTATCGTGTTGTTTCTGTGTTGTTAATGCTGTGTTATTAATGCTGCATGAGAAACCAATGTGAGATGAAATTTTGAACAAGCACTGCATGGCATCTAATGGCCCTTTTCTACAGCATGGTACCAGCTCAAATCGCCTTGACTATACTAGCCTTTTTTTAGTTTTTCCACTTTGGAAAAGTTGTACCTGGTATCTGATAATTTTTTTCGCATCATCTCCGTTAAGGTTCCATGCCAACTGAGTTGAGTTGAGTTAATACCAAAAGCTTACTGCAGACTACTGATTGGTCAGAGACGGGGGCCAGTGTATTATATTTTACAATTTTTATTTCTAAATCCACCTCTGAGAAGTTTTGAGGTGATAAATCAGCTGAGTAGAGTTAGAATATTGGCAGTTTTACAAAAATTGATGGTGGATCCATAATGTGCTCAAACGTTTTCGGAGTTGAGGAACTCCTCAAGTACCGGTGGGGGTAGCTACCGAGCCAGCCATCTAGTCAGGCTCAGACCCCTCTGGTCTCACAGTCACACAGAGCACTGCAGCCAATGCAGCAGACGACTTCAACAAAAGCCTAGCTCACATTACACGATTTTAAGCCCAATTTGCTGGTTGTCAAGCTCGATGACCGTCGGGCTGTGATCAAGGGTAAATCAGTGATCGATTGGCAGTCGTTATGTGTGAACTATTCAAGGAAGCGTCAAAACGGCTCCCCGACACATTTCTGACACATCGCCGACGTCATTTTCTGACGTGCCAGATATCTAGCATGCCAAATATCTGGAAGAGTCGGCCGACTCAACATCCACTTCCAGCCAATGAGATAAGGCAGCTGGCAGAGCAAGCAGCTACTTTTTCTCTGCAAAACACTTTTTACTCACCTCCAGCTCTCTCTGTAGCTCAGACAATCCCTGCTACCTGCGTGTGCTAATCCATTCTTTCACCCAGATTCTCTGTCTTTATAATTGCTCTTTATAATAACTAACAACAGCTGTGTAGGTTCGCGTCATATCCCGTTTGACATTTCACATGTTTTTTCTTGACAAAACGTGGTTTGGAGACCAGTGTCGGGTGACACAGCCGCTGTCAGCTCGTGTAGTGTGAACAGCATGGCCATCGGCCGACTCTGAACGTCGTGTAGCCTAAAGAGTCAGCTGTAAAGACTACTCTTCCAGAGGTATGTCTACTGTCAGTATCCACAGCAGATGTGAGAAGAGTCCTGCTGAGGGTGAATATGAGTAAATCAGCTGGCCATGTACTAAAAACCTGCTAGTTGATGTTATTACTGACATTTTGAACATATCACTGTCTCAGGAGAGGTTTCCCACCTGCTTCAAGACATCGTTCCTGTACCTAAAAAGTCTGCAGTGTCTAGTCTGGATGACTACTGCCCTGTGGCACTCATCCCCATTCTGATGAGGTGCTTTGAGAAACTGGTTCTTCAGCACATAAAGAACAACCCAGCCAGCCTGGACCCTCAACAGTTTGCTTTCAGAACCAACAGATCCACAGAAGATGTCATCTCCACTGCCCTCCACTCACACACCTTGAGAAAACACCTACATCAGAATGCTGTTTCTGTATTTCAGCTCAGCATTCAACACAATCTCTACAATGAAAGTGATCAGCAAACTCAGCACTTTATATCACACTTTAAATCTGCAACTGGATATTGGACTTCCTCGCGAACAGACCCCAGACAGTTTGGACTGCCGAACACACCTCCTCCACTCTAGTGCTCAACACCAGAGCCCCCCAGGGCTGTGTGCTCAGGCCCCTCCTGTTCATACTGTGCACCCGTGACTGCATCCCCCCAACACGGAGAGAACTCTGTTGTGAAGTTTGCAGACAACACCATCATCATTGGCCGGATTTTAAACGATGAGACTTCATATAGGGAGGAAATTGATAACCTTGCAGAGTGGTGTATAGAGAACAACTTTCTCAACGTCAGCAAAACCAAGGAGCTGATTGTTTCTGATTTCAGGAAAAAGAAGATAAAGACACACAATCCTGTCTACATCAGTGGTGCTAAGGTGGAGCAGGTGAACAGTTTCAGGTTCCTGGGAATCAGCATCACAGAGAACCTGACATGGTCATCTCACATCTCCACACTGGTGAAGAAAGCTCAAAAACAACAAAGCTTAAGAAGGCCAAATTCCCATGCCAAGTTCTTGACTGCTTTTACATTGGAGCAGTAGAAAGCGTCCTGTCTGAAAACATCACTAACTGGCATGGGATGTGTACGGCACTGGACCGGAGGCTCTGCAGCGGGTGATTAAACTGCTCAGAAGATCATTGGTACCTATCTCCTGAACATTAGTGATATTAGTGAGGTGAGGTGCGTACGCAGAGCCCAAAATGATACTAAAGGACAGTACCCACCCCAGCTACAACCTGTTTACAGTAGCCAACAGTTGTACATTCACATGAAGCAAATTAACACCAATGCCTGTTACGCTTTCATTATTGGAACAAGGCTAAAGGATAAATGCTGTAGATCAGCAGACGAGTGCAAACATGATACGTTACAGCCCAACATTGCTCCATCTCTTCTTCTCCAGGCAGCTAGTCAGTAATTTAGAGGCTGTGTCTACTTAACAGTCATCATCCACCTGTCTGCAGTGTGACTGATGGTCCATTTGGAACCGCAACTGAGGAGGTTTCTGAAGAACTTAATGTTGCAACATTAACACCCATCTGATACTCTTTAGATTAGAGTTTCATGAAGAAACTTAACATGTAAATGACTCACAGCAGGAACAAGCCTTAAGGGTTGGAACCTCTCATTATTCAGGAGTTCAATCTTGAAACCTCCAGGGAGGGCATGCTAAAGGTTCCTCCTGAAAGCTTTACAGGGGTTCTTGCTTCAACACTTTATAATTTCTTTTTTAATCTATTCATAAGGCCTCATCCTCTGTAGATCTGTTTCAAATGTTAATATATAATATAAATATTAATAAGTAATATGCTTATGTATTTCTCTTCTTATACAGAGGTACCACTGAGAACCTGGGTCATTTTTATTTGTTTTTTAAGTATAAATATTAAGCTTTTCAATAAGAAATTATGCAACCCATTCTTCTTGTTTATAACAGCCATGTGTAACGTCAACTTCTGATGTAACTACACTTGCCGTAGCCTAGTTTATTCACTCCAAACCAGCTGATGGAAAAGCTATTTCGCATGTTCTTTTTTTTTGCTTTTTTACGACATTTCAAAAGTCTGCTTAAAATTTCCTTGACAATTAGATGGAAACATAGCTTCTGTTTAACCTGTATAATAAAACCTGCCTTTATATCCTATTCTAGCAGCAAAAAGAATTGATAGTTCTGTCTTCACTTTTTCTAGCATTACAGCCTTTTAAAATTTGTAAATGGAGATTTGGTCCAGTGGCCTTGCACAGTAGCGACACTGACACAGCTATGTAAGTGTGATGTGAGTCCGATATTCAGTCCAGTGCTCCAGCATCCTCTGTATTACATAAGGTGGACTAAATGTAAGCTGTACAGCCTGGAGCCGAATAATATGAAATAAAACTATAAACTATATTTAATTCAGGGCAACTTTCATCTAAGTAACTGATATTTGCGCCACAGTAAGTTAAGTTTGGCGAAATGGCTCTGTTCTCAGGGAGCACACCTCTCTTTTTGGACCTTTCCTCTTTACAAAACGGTTTAAGTTCAGCAATATTCTTGGGATGTCTGATGTGAACCGATCTCTTGAGGTCATGCCACAGCATCTGAATTGACCTTTTGCTAAGCCACGCCCTGAATACACAGCTGGCCAATCACAGCGCAGTATAGGACTAGCTCTAACTGAGGTCCGACACTTTCATGGCTGCGTTCCATTAACTCTAATTCAAAAGGCGTCGTTTTCTACATTTTTTTGGCTGTATTTTTCTAAAATATGGTCAAAAGCTGTTCCTGGGGCACTTGTTATAGTTACAATCGCTACCTAGAGAGGTTGATAGAAGAAGTATGATTTATTCTCTTTGCAAAATCTAAAATAAACCCAGAAAAAATGTTGGCTGTGGATTGTTCCTAATGTAATGTTAGTTAGCTAACGCTAGCTAACTTCTTACTGAATGTAACGTAATAAAAACACTAATGTCTGCTTTTTAATGATTGTAATAGTGGATAGAGGCCTACCCAGCTGTACAGGAACAGTGTTGATCCTTAATATCGTTGTCTTTTGTCTCAATCGTCGGGGGATGTGGTGGTTCACTTGTACTGTGTGATTGGTAGGCTTTAGCTTCAGTTTGACAGCCTGAATACAACCTTGAAATTGGTGGACATATGGCCTTACATTCTCCTTCAAAATTTCTTGACAAACTATGGAATTAATTTTTCCATTTTCCATTTTTTGTCATTGATAGCAACCCTTCCAGGCTGTGGAACATCCAGATGCTCTTTTGCAAACTTCAGACGTGCAGCAATGTTTTTTTGGACAACAGTGGCTTCCTCCATGTCCTCCCATGAACTCCATCTTGTTTAGTGCTTTACATATAAAGGAGTTAGCATGTTAGCATGTTCCAGAGATTTCTGTAAGTCTTCAGCTGACACTCTAGGGTTTATGTTTGGGGTGGTGATGGTGCAGTGGATAAGACGCATGCCTTTGGTGTAAGAGACCTGGGTTCAACTACCCACTGTGACCCATTCACCAATGTGTCCCTGACACTTAACACCTAGTTGCTCCAGAGTTGTGCAACCTCTGACATATATAGCAATTGTAAGTCACTTTGGATAAAAGCGTCAACTAAATTAATAAATGTAGACATAATGGAACCCCACTGAGCATCCTGCGCTATGCTTGTGAAGTCATTTTTGCAGGACAACCAGTCCTAGGGAGAGTAGCAACAGTGATGAACTTTCTCCATTTATAGATAATTTGTCTTACCTTGGACTGATGAACATCAAGGTCTTAAGTGATACTTTTGTATCTCTATCCAGCTTTATGCAACTCAACAGTTCTTAATCTGAGGTCTTATGAGAGCTCTTTTGTTCAAGGCACGGTTCACGGGAGAGTCCTGTATTTCATTGTCCTCTCACGGTTTCCTCCCGGCGTCACATTTCTCCCGAATTATGACAAATTTTTACGACTTTCTGTAATTCATTACGGTTCCTGGTGCTGTACAATGTATCTGCCCCACAACTCACTCCCTCTCTCTCTACTGTGTCCGCACGGACAAGTAGCATGCACGTAACTCAATAGAAAGCTCGGGGTCCGGTGGATTTCAGGTGAAAGAAAGAGAATTTGTGAGCATATGCTAGCAAGGTAGAGAAGAAAGAGAGCCACATGTTTATGGCTTTTTCGTTCACCGCAGCTCCATCTACAGCAGAACTGTGACAACAGCTACTCTCGAGTGATGTCAAAGTCACATCACTTCTGCCTGAGTGTCCAGATTGAAGTGAAGTCGTATTTCAAAAGATCCAATCTGTATCGGATTTGGACCGAACATGAAAGTGAAAGTGACCCAAATCCGAACTGGAAAAGATCAGATTCCATGTGACTTGGCCTGTTCACAATGTCATAACTATATCTGATTTGAGTCACATATGAGCAGAAAAATCTGATTTGGGTCACTTTGGCCTGCAGTCTGAACATAGCCCTTAGATGAAGATCAGATCACATTTTATGATCAGTTTCTGCAGAAATCCAGGTAAATCCAAAGGGTTGAAATACTTTTTCCTGCGACTGCAGAATAGTGTATGTATTAAACTATTATTTGTTTTGCGAGAACAACATGAAAACCCTTTTTTTTTTTATATATATTTGATGTTTAACATGTTAAACATCAAATATATATACATTAAGATGCCCCCAGACTTTAAATCAGAGGTCTCAGCAACATCCTCTACAAAGTCTCAACTCTTGATGAAAAACAGTACAACCCAGCCAACACTTAACAGAACTCATAAATTCAAAATAATTTAGCAAAAAAATGAGTTAATTCTTGCACTAATAACCTGAATGGTTTATGGCATTAATTGTATTTGATGTATTGTAGATGTAGTAGATCAATGAAAGAATTTTGACGGCATTGCCTGTTGACCTGCTGACAGAATACAGCATTGCATTTTTCATCTCTTCATAATCTTCATCATGCATGCATAATGTCAGGGACAATTCTGTAATAATACTGCCTTTAAATGTCTTGACCGTTGGTGAAGTAAGGGCCCGTTGAGAAGGTCAACCACTCTCTCTCTCTAGCTCTCTTTCCTCTTTGTCTCCTTTCTTTGGGTGATGCTGTTAGAGATTCCAACAGATTTGTTGATTGGCTTGACATGATCTACCCATTGAGAATGGAGTCCCATGTTCTGGGTCAGAGACATTAATTGGCTTTATGTCTCCCTGCAACTTTCAACCAAAACAAAAAGGATTTGTAAGTATAACGCATAGGCCAGGACAGTAGTGCCAGTATGCCAATCCTCTATTTCATAATCATTGATTTCACAGCTCATGATCTACAGTACATCCACTACCAACACAGACAGTATAGGAGTCAGCTTTCTTTCTACAGTACACCTTTTAATTTTAAACTTAAATTGCTGCAGCTATGATGGCTATTATTGCTGTAGCTCAGCTGATAATAAATCTTAAATCATACATGTCGTTGTCCACATCATCAGGATCATTACGAATAAAGTCTTATTTGCGCAATTGGGTTTCATTTTTTCAGATTGTTGCCTGATGACCGTCTTAGTACACAAACACTGCAGCAATACATCTATATGCAAGATCCTTTTGAGGGTTTGTTCCCTTTTGATCTTTCAAAGGTTCAAAAACAACAAACAACAAATAGGTTTTTGCAATTACAGCCTTTCGAAGAGCCGTTGCAGAAAGGGGTTTCTCAGAGGTCACAGGTTCTTGGTCTAAGTCTAAATCAGGACCCATGCAGGGTAGCTGTAGTGTCATGAAATCTGCAGCATTACTTGTTACTGTACAGTGTCCTTGGAAATAAGCAAGATACAAGCCAAACACTATGAATCAGCAAACAGTGGCATAGGTCGAAATTTACAGTAGATGTTCTTCAACACCACAAAGCTGTGGAATAATTACAGGATGTGATGCCTGCATTGTATTATTAGTCTTATTTGGCAATTCAAGGTAATGAATTTCAAGTAAATTATGGTACTTGTCAGTATGTTCTGACTTATTGTTGCAAAGAAATTGAGAGATGTCTCAGACCACTCGTAAAGAAATGGCTCCTGAGTACTTATAAATGCCTGAGCCTTACATTTGCATTTCAATAAAATGGTGCAGGGTGCACTGAATAAGAATTAGAATAAAATTAAAGTAAAAAATAAGTAAAGAAATTAACGTCTCTGTCATCTTGTTTCTTCTTTTTTCTAATTGGTGAATGTGATGTCAGTTGATTTGACTTGAATAGACTGATTGATAATTGTGATCCCACAAATTAATGACCCATTACCATTATTTCTTACCATATTGGTTGATTTGTCCTGTACTGTGCACATGGTTCTCAGTTAGACTGAGTTATTTACCTTTCATGTCAATGATTTGTGAGCAGGGCAGAAATTTCATGAAGGCCATTGCTGCCGTGCCCCCTCAGTTTGGCCCTATGGCCCTCAAAAATATATGCCCTGGGGCCAACAGTGGCCTTGATGCCCTGCCCGCACTGCCCCATCTGATATTACCGTTTTTGCCTCTGCTTCTTTCATGTCCATATGGTTTTTAGACACTAGTGCCTTTTGTTGAGATTCTGAATTCTTATTGGGCAACATCAAGTGAAACACTGCACATACAACCAGTAGTGGATTCAATTTAGAGCCTGGTAAGAACCACTAGAAAACCTGGCTATATGTGACGATAGTTGGACACAAATCTAGCACTGACCAACCAGGAGACTTAATCTAACGCATCGTGATGTGCTAATGCCTCGGGAAGGTCGACTGAGCTGACGTAAGAACTTTTGATATATTAGCAAATAAGACAAGAAAATGTAGTCGTACTGGCCATCAGGAGCACTGGGTCCCTCTGCCTTCTGGTGCCGCAGAGAGTGGCAACCCAACACAGCAGCTTCCTCTCCCATGTCCAAGTTACATATAATATTTTTTATATTTCATAGTTAACTTTTTAACTTTTCAAACTA
This sequence comes from Micropterus dolomieu, assembly GCF_021292245.1. Taxonomy (NCBI): domain Eukaryota; kingdom Metazoa; phylum Chordata; class Actinopteri; order Centrarchiformes; family Centrarchidae; genus Micropterus; species Micropterus dolomieu. The sequence continues at coordinate 17,584 of NW_025744141.1, forward strand.
TTTAACACTGTATTTGTAAATGTAATTTTATATGTAAGTAGGATTGTTGTAAATAGGACTAACACCAGAAATGGGCACCAAACAACAAAACACTGTGGGTATAGTCACATGAGGAACTCCTACAATATCCGGATCGACGTGTTGCATGTCCAAAAGAGATCCCAGTGGAGTTAAGAATAAGAAGCCGAGGAGGTAATGCAGGCGTGATGGTGAGGAACTCTGGAACTCACCCCTATTTTGATAAAGTGCTTTGAGAAACTGGTTCTACAGCACATAAATAACATCTCAGCCAGCCTGGACCCTCACCAGTTTGCTTGACAATTAAATTTATTACCTGTTACTACAAATACACAAATAACCACTGGCAATGACTCCTTAAAATTATAATTGGATTTTTTCACATTAACATAGATAATAATCAATTATTATTCAATTATCAGTCAGGCTGTAGGCCGCTTCTTTGTCCTCACAATGTATGGTTCCAACACTATGTTATATTGTATGCTTTTATATATGTTTTTAGCACAAATGAACTTTTTGGAATAAATAATCATGTTGAAATTGAATTAGTTGACAAAATTCATAACCAATTTGTAATTACTCTCCAAAGCAACAAACAGAAACAAGTCCTCAAACCTAAGCAACAAAATAAGTCATTTTTTCAATGCCTCCCAAAACTGCATATATGACCGTTTCCATACCAGTCCAGCAACAGGCGACTGGACCTTAACTACGGTACATAAGTTGCGTGAAGTTAAACATATGGTCAACGTTGTAAAACAGTTTGGTTAGGTTTAGGCAACAAAACTACTTGGTTAAGTTAAGCAAAACATCTGGTTTGGGTTAAAATAAGTGCATTAAGTTAGTCACATGACCTATAACTTCCGTGACGTTTACTCTGACTTTCTACAGCCAGAGAACTAGAGGTCGCTGCCACAATAAACCAAACCCAGCTGGCTAATCACAGTGCAGCATAGGACTCGCTCTAACTGAGGTCCGATACGGTCATGGCTGCGCTCCATTGACTCTAATGCAAAATGAGTTATTTTCTAGCTTTTTTATTTTTCTAAGAGATGTTTAAACGCTGTTCCTGGGGCACTTGTAATAATTACAGTTGCTACCCAGAGAGGTTCAAAGGAGAAGTACAATTTATTCTTCACTTTCCAAAACCTAACATAAAATGTCGGCTGTGGATTGTTCCTAATGTAATGTTAACTAGCTAACGCTAGCTAACTTTCTACTGAATGTAACGTAATAAAGTCCTACTGTTCTTCTTATTAATGATTGTAATAATGAATAGAGGCCTACCCAGCTGTACAGGAACAGTGTTGATCCTTAATATCGTTGTCTTTTGTCTCAATCGTCGGGGGATGTGGTGGTTCACTTGTACTGTGTGATTGGTAGGCTTTAGCTTCTATCTTTAATTTTTTTCACGTCGGTTTGACAGCCTGAATACAACCTTGAAATGCACAGTGCAACTGCAAAACTGTCTGCTTCTTTCTGAGATCGCTATTTCCAACAAATTTAACAATATTTCTCCGGGTAGTGCAGTAATAGACAGTGGCACTTAGCAACAGTAACTAAGGGGGCGGGGCTTAGCGAAGGGTCAATTGTACAATCTAAACTCATACTTAAGATGAATACAGATGACCTCTTTGTTCTCAATGTGGCTGAGCCTAAATGAGAGTTTTTGTTGTTAGATCTTGACTTCCTAGTGTGGTCCAGTCCAAATGGATTAGGTTGAGGAAACAAACTGGTTATCTTACACCTGATTAGGTACTTGATAAGCATTCGGGTCAGCAATCTCTGGACATTATGCTACACCTGTCCAGAAATCCAATTTGATACATGCAAGCAGCTGCCTCATTTGTGTTCAGAATTTAAAACCAATTCAAGGACTGTTATGAATTTCACAGGTTGTTTTGCAACCAGCAACCATGACCTTGTGCTTGTAGGCCTATATCCAGGAGCAAATCATATCCATACTAATGTTAAGTATTGGGAAACTTCCCACAACTTGGAAATAAAAACTATCAAACTATATTTTAACGGTACAATGTGTAAGAATCGACACTATCTCCACCTGTCAAATTCATACTCCAACAAATTAGGTGGCAGGATATCAGGTCATAAGCTGTTAGCTAGTTAGCTCAGTTTGCCGTGCAGCTAACTTAGTGATCCTATAAGCTGGCTGAGTCCGAAACGAACACCAGAAGTGAAGCCTGAAGAGCAGGCAATGGAGCTGGGCTCAGCAGCCACTGATCACGGCCAGACCAGAACCGACGAATGCCAGTTTGATGACAGGGAATACAGTACCGAGGTGATTTACAGCAGCCTCGACCAGGACTCTGACTTCAGGTACAACTAGACACAGCGTTCAGAGAGGAGTCAAGAGGGAGAGGAGCAAGAGGGAGGTCGGGCATCAGAGACAGAGACAGAGACAGTGTGAAGAAGAGACAGAATATTTTCACATCTAACTAGAGTTTTTTTGGAACAGTGGAGAGACTAACAAATATGGTTTAGGTGAGTTTTAATTTGTTTCTGTCAAGTCTGAATGAAATGTGTTTACAATGAGATAATGAGGCCATTAGTTTAGTAAAAGAGAGAAACTGTAATTCAGAAGATGTACAGTTGAACTTTTCTAAGGAAAATAGTAGTGAGAATACTTGCTGTCAGACATTTCGTGAGTTTATTTGTTTATTTCTTGGGCTAAAAGAGAGCTTGTGTAACATAGCGAACTCTCTGCCTGCACACATCTCCTAGCTAAAAATATGGGGGGATGCCTGATACTACTATCAGACTATTGCCTCTTGAGGTACAAAGTGGTATTATGAAACAGTACAGACAGGGGTTCGCTTTTTAGCATGCTAACATCAACACAGTACATAGCCTTCTCTGACATGACTTCAGAACTGTTACTTCTTTATATTTGATTGATCATGTTGATCACATTGTACCTTTCACAATGAAACTTAATAGACAAGTGGAGGCAAAGTGCACCTTTTTAGGTGTTTTAATTTTGTCTTCTGCAACCAGCACTGCAGATTCAGTGAGCAAACTGCATTTTACAGTTAGACTGTTGAATGTCATGTTTCCCTTTGCAGATCATTGAATTAACCTTGATCTTCCTTTTCAGCAAAACTCAATAAGCTGGATTCACAAGAGGAATGCACACTTGCAGTAATGATTTGCTTTCCGAACAAGGTTTCATTCTCCAGCAAATAAAAGGCCAGATGTGAGAGGTGTGTCGTAGCCAGAAGCCTCATGTGAATGTTTAGGGAGGGCTGTATTTGATCATACATCTTACCTGAGGGAGCGAGAGGATCACACTCATGGTCCAGGCCACAGTCAACATGATTTTACTTTTTCTTTTGGCCTCACTGATGCCCAGAGGATTGAGGATGGCAGACTGTCTATCCAAGCTGATGACTACAGTTACAAAAGCGCAGGAGTACATCGCCACCAGTTTCATAAACATCAGCAGCCTGCAGGCGACGTCTCCCGCCTGCCACTGCACCGTGATGTTCCACACTGCGTCCACAGGCATCACGATGAAAGTCACCAGCAGGTCCGCCACCGTCAGGTTCATGATGAGGATCCTGACGTGTGACTTGCGCTTGCCGCCGTTTCCCGCAGCCCACAGCACAACCAAGTTGCACACAGCTGACACTGCACACAGTGTGAAGGTGATGATGACTCTGGCTTTGGCCGCGGTGGAGAAAGTGGGCAGCTGGAGTGCGTCTCCATCAGCGCTCTTGTTGCACACCGAGGTGGGTCCCTTACAGCTGCCATTCACCGTTTGATCCGTCAGCTGGTGGAACATGTTGAACACCGGAGTCTGACTGAGGGGTGACACAGATAAAACCAAGGCAATAATCCCGGCTACTCACAGACTATCTTTCTTCTCCATCTGCATCTGAAACTCGAACTGTGAAACTGAAAAGACAGAAAGAAAGTATTTGTCCGATTTCTTTTCATGCTTGACTGGATCTGTGTGTTTTATATATGCCACAAGGCGTACATGCTGTGCGTTAGTGGTACCTTTAACATGGCTATACATCGTTCAAACTGTTCTGTGGGAATACCTGGCACATGCAGATTTTATTAACGCGCAATAAATGATCAGACACCCCGTTATTTATCTGATACTCAGAAGCATACAACGTGATTACACAGTGACCATCATGGCACTAACCCTAAATTAATTATTTTTTAAACAGGAAAGAAAAAGACGTAAGGTATCTGGAAAATACCAAATAGCACCGATGAGGAATAAAATGCCAGTAAAAAATAACACTGAAGTACAGTTATTTGCTGAACTTCTGACCCTCCTCCACTTTAATTTTCCACAGGCATTGCTTCTTTTAACTAAAGGCACTTGCCTGGTTTTTGTCCCGGAGGAAGAGGGAAAAGAGAAGGAAAGAAATCTGAATTGAACTAATTTTAGAGCGGATAAAAACAGCTTACCTGCAATTAGGAGCGGAGCTGCCAGTGAGCGCTAATGAGGGCTCGCGCTGAACGAATCTCAACTGCTGTCACTGCAGCTGTTGCTCATTCCTAGACTCTGACGCGCAAAATGACAAGGGACAGTATCAGCCTGGTTGGTTTGATCGGTCTATAAACCACTGGAGCGCCTCCTCTTCCATTAGCGCGCGCGCTGGGGGGAGGGGGGGTGGGTGTTGCACGCTGCTCTACCACTCCAAACTGCTCAACATAACTGGCAATAGCACATTTGTTCACTTTTTCCAAAACCAACTTTTGAAAACAAACGTCCACATGTTTTTACCTACAAGCCGTTTTTTATCATGTTAATCATCTTTCTTATTTTGTGAACACCAAATCTCGGGCCTATTTTGGTGTCAGCTATGGCGCACTGAGGTTTAGTATCTTGGTAACTTGCGCCACAGTCAGAGGAGAGTGTGTGGCGATGCTATGCGCACTGCAATTTTGTTGCCAACGATGAGTGAGTCTTACGCAGCTCTATAATACTTTATCACTGTATTTGGTGATGGTGAAACGCGCCTATATACACTTATCTGAAACTTAATCCTTCTTATTCATGTTTTGTTCGTCTTTCCACTTGTATCCTTTTTTTTCAACCAGCTGACATGTGATCACACTGAAAAAATGGTATTTCAGTTATGAGTGATGAGCAATATCAGGTTGCCTTCATTGAAAGTCTCTTATTTACTCCCTTTGCAGTCATTTGAAGGCAGTAGGTTGGTCCGCCTTTAACTGAAGTGATGTTGTGCACTGCCAAGCCACAATTACGCATGGCAGATACGCTGGTTAAATTTTGTGTAACCAGACAGTTGTAAAATAACCACAGAAACGTCCGTGCTTATCTGAACATCAAACTTGTTTTAATAAGCCTACATATTCTAAAATCAACTTGTATGTTGTAGACAGGCACATTGAAAACAGTTCACACATGTTCCACGAAAATTGTATTGCATTAATTGCATTAAACCTCTTTCTCTCCGCTAATAACTCCCTGAGGACCGTTTGTTTCTGCCAGTTCTCACCCGGTTCACGCTTAGTAACCGGGGTAAAGGCTGCGCGCTCCACATTTGTTTTTATTATAACACAGGTAGATATTTGACTGTGAAGAGCAACATGGTGTGGTCGATATTGTTCGGTTCCATTTTTATAGCTGTTATTTTTTTTAAAATCCCAATATCTTTGCAGAATATTAACAGGAACACGTTTGTGGCAATATGTAGATTGTGGGCAATTTAACTTAAAAGTGTCATCATTTGGCTGTATGCCTTATTTGAGCTGCTCATATGTAAATCTCTTCATGTCCCACCCAGCAATGTGTTTTCTCTGAGGAAAACTCTTCAAGGATTCTTAAATTATCAGTGCATCATGACTGGGAGAGTATTTGTTATTTGTCTGAAGCAGCCTCAAGTACCATAACATTTTTGTGTTTTGTTTTTCTCTTTGACTGGGATGGTAAAAATGACTTTTATTCTGTAGCTTATGGGAATTTTAATACTCTTGCTTTGGCATTGGATTTTCTTGTCAGTTGTGCAGCCCTATCCTGCACAACTGTCCTATTTATACAGGACATCAAATTAGAGTAAACTTAACAGCTTCACATTAAAATACATGTCAAACACACACAAGGACAGTAAGGAATCCAAATCCAGACACACCACAGGCATTAAGTACAGATACATGCATACAGTAACAAATCAAAAGCCTGAGAAAATAGAAACAGTTTCAGTTTGCTTTTGAAAGTTGACCCAGGTGTGACAGATCACAAGTCAGGCAGCTTGTTCCAGAGGACAAATTTGGGGAGGTTGAAATAGGAAAGGAAAAGAAAATGTGAATTATCTCAGGTGTCTGTTACTCTCATTCAGCTGAACACCTTGAACTCTATTATAACTTTGGAAAGAACCGATTATTGAATAATGATCTACACCAATATCATGAGGGTGACATGATGACATGGCTGAAATCATCATGATATTAATACGGATATTTACCACTATCAATATACTGTATATTACAGTATGGCAAATTCATGCCAGATCACTGAACTGATGTTCAAAGCAGCAACCTGTGTTCCACTTCGTGAATAATGAACAGTTCCCCCAGGGCCATGTGTCATGCCTCATTGCATGTCAGTTAGTTTGTGGCAATTTGATTGCAAATTTCCTTTGGATTATGTTGCCACTAAATGACCATCTTAACTCACATGAGAAGGCCTGAGAAAGTTGCCCCGTCTTGTAGGGGAGTCCTGTGTCAAAAGTGCATATTTGAGGTGTGCACTGCAGTCACAAAAATGATGACTTTAGACTCGACTCAACAAAATCAAAGACTTGCAACTCGACTTTGACTTTAACACCAATGACTCGTGACTTCAACTCTGCAGCGCATCAACTTAGCGCTGTGCAATTAATTAAATTTTAATCTCAATTACGACATTGGCTACCACCCAGGGTGCGAACTATGGGGGAGCTGAGCTCTTCTTAGTAAGACATGAACTTTCTAAAATATTGACAGTATGCTTTTTTGCTATTAAGGTAATTTCTATATTTCTTTAAAATCAGCAGCGTCTGGCTTCCTCTGGCCAGAGGGAACAATCATTGACCGTCTGCAGCACGCCCGGCCACTCCACCATCTCCTGTCCCTGGCCCTGCGCGCCAGAACACCACTCCCTCTCCAGTACCTACAATGGGTTGTGTAGTACGACCGGCGCGTTGTGAACTGTTCGTGATCGTTCCCTCTGGCTGGATGAATTTTACGCATGATCCAAGCACTACAGCTGGGGGCTCTCTGCAGCTTGTTTTGTTTTATAAATCCAGCACACCCTTTTCCTTTAGAGCTGAGGCTCTCATCCCTCCCTAAAAGCCTAAATTCCCTCTCAGCAGCTGTGATGTTTAATTCAACTCGAGCCACCATGACTGGGGGTTATAACTGCTGTAACTTCCTGTTAAACATTAATAGCTTAAGCCTATGGTATTTGACACTGTAGGCTAAAGGATAAGTGGGTATAGTTAATGGATGAATGGATATTATTTATTCTGAACCAGGTGTGTTCAGTGTTGCTTTACCTGATCGGTGCTTGTAAAATATCCACTGTGTCTATCTTCTAACCTCAAACCGATATATAGAGAGAAGTCATGTTTAAGATTTGCTGCTAAACAAAACGCTTGTTTTCGGTCCAAAAATTGGATAAACACCGACGAGGAAAATGCAAAAGAAGTGACCACAATACACCAGAGGAGAGAAAAAGAGGAAAAAGAAGGAGAAAGAAAGAGAAAGAAGCTAAAGAGATACAGTTTGAAGAAGGAGCTCAGAAAACAGAGCTCAGAAAAAGCATCAAGCTAAAGAGAAACACAAGGAGAGAACAAAAACAAACAAAGAAGAGGATAGAGGGACTCAAGCAAGTTAGAGCAAACTACTGGACACTGAAATCAGTAAGTTTTTGCATTTATTACCATAAAACAAGTCCCAACTGAAACACTCAAGCTAATAGCTAACAAGCTAACACTGGACTTTGGTTACCTAGCAACGGCATCAAACAGCAGTAGTTCTGTTTTAAACTCAGAACACAGAAGCTTGAAGATCATCAACTGTTTCACAATGTCTACACACTCTGAAATCATTGACTACCCCCCAGCTATCAAAAGCAAAACTGCAAGGGGAAAATATAAACAAACAATACTTTGAGAAAGACCAGAAATCCTGTTCCTGGACCACAACAAAGATGGAAGATCCTGGAATTTAATCTTCTGGACTGATGAACCATATGCCTGGCTGAATGTGTTCAGCTATGAGGTGCCCCTAGGGACATTATTCAGAATTACCATACATATACATGTACTTTTCCTCTCACATACAGATGTTTAAAACCACAGTGGATATTGAGGAGATCCAGTGCCGCTTGTATTTGTGTGAGTGTTTCAGTTGTGTGTGTGAGAGCTTTTCAGTAGTGTATGTAAAAGCATTTCACTTGTATGTACTTGAGCGTTTCAGTTGTGTGTGTGAGAGCGTTTCAGCTGTGTGTGTGAGAGCGTTTCAGTTGTGTGTGTAAAAGCATTTTACTTGTATGTGTGTGAGCTTTTCAGTATAGTATGTGAATGAGTTTGGTTTCATATGTGTATGTGAGAGGAAAAGTATATGCATGGTAATTCTAAATAATGTCCCTAGGGGCACCTCATATTCAGCTCTCATTACCCAGCAATAAAGAGAGCAGGCATTTGTAATGGATGGAAAATAAGTGTACTGGAAGAAAATGACTCTGACACCAGCAGAATAACAAAAATGTAACTGCCATGATACAAGGCGACCTGAGACAGTTTGAGCTTGACTTTCCTACTATGAGACTGAGAGCTGAGAAGGAGAAGGAGGTCCTCGCAAGCATCGCTCCAACCCTGGGAGTCAAACCATCCTGTTCTGTCCCTGCTCCAGACAGACAGCCTGCAGATGCTGACACTGATCCTCTCCTGCTACAGCACTCTGAGGCCCTGGACATCATGAGAGAGCACTTCTCCCAGATGGAAATAGAACTGGTACAGATCAGAGAGCAGCTGGACCAACAGCAGCCTACCTCTCCTACTGTCAGTGACTTCCAGGCCAAGAAAGAACAGGACAGTGTCAACTCACAGCTAAGGGTGTTTCAACAAGAACTAACTTGTCAGAGAAGACAGCTGGATCATCTCAGTGAGGAGGTGAAGGAACTTAGGAAGGACAGAGACAACTACAGAACTGAGTTGGCTACACTGAGAGAAGAGCTACAGGACAGGGACAGGCTCAGTCTACAAGCCAGACTGAACTCCACACAACCCCCTGTGCCCACCTCTCAGATCCAGACCACATCCAGCCAAACTCCCACTACACCTGCTGAAGGACAACACAGCCCTTTCCTCAAGGACTCCCCCCTCTCACCCTGCCTGGTGCAGATTCTAATCCCCCCCCGTACCAACCAGCTGCCTCCATACAAACATCCCTGTGCCCTCAAACCCAACGTGTTCTTGGCCCACCACCTGACCCTGCACCTGGACTGCCTGTATGATAACATACACCTAAACAGAAATGCAGTCCCCACCCTTGCTAGGACCCTGAAAGATGTTGCTCTTGGAAGGAGCCCTACTACCACTCCAAGGGGTAACCACACAACGCAGACCCCACGCGGACCTCCAGGACTTACTAGACCTTCAAGACCATCCAGACCATCCAGACCTCCACCATACATCCACCCCCGGCCGTCAGAGAGGACGGCCAGGCGACCAAACCCACCGCATCACCAACATCACAACCCACGCTGGCCACTGATACCCAGCCAGAGAGCCCCCCAGCCTGGAGGTCCTATACCCCCCCTCATCCCAACGGCAGAACCATTTCATTTGTTACTAGTATTATTTTTTTAATATCTACTTTACTATTATTATTATTATTTGTTTTTTAAGGTGTCTAATTTTTTAACAGATTACACTTCGTTTAGAATAACATGTTGGAACATTCAAGGTCTGAGCTTTTGGTTTAAAGAGCAGAAATCCAGATTTTAATAGAGAGTTAAAAGACTCATCATAGTTTTATAGGAGACATGGTGCAGAGAAGATGTTTCCACTGGTCGTCCTCACGGCTACACTGAGATTATTATACCATCAACAAAAAATCACACAATAACCCAAGGCAGAGATTCAGGAGGCATGATTATATGGTGTAAATCAGAACTGACCCAGTCCATCACAGTTATTAAAAAAGAAGAATCTTATATATGGTTGAAAATTAACAAACAGATGATTTGTGCTGAGCAACATGTCTACATGTGTGCCATCTATATACCTCCATCAGAATCCCTCTACTACAACCCAGATATTTTCTCTATTCTTTAGGAGGAAGTTAACCATTATAAAACCATGAGAAATGTATTACTCTGTGGAGACTTGAATTCTGAAGAGCTGACACTATGAACACCCAGGGAGACAAACACTTACCTGGAAGCAACTGCTTCCCCCTCCCTGACTGTCCTGATATTCTGTCTAGAAAGAGCTTTGACAAGCTTACTAATACAAGCAGTATGCAGCTTTTACAGCTCTGCTGTACGCTGGGTCTGCACATAGTCAACGACAGGCTACGAGGGGACTCTCTGGGTCGCTACACTTACAGCTCAGCTCTTGGCAGTAGTACAGTAGATTTCATTACAGATCTAGATCCAATGTCTCTTAGAGCTTTCCCAGTCAGTCGCCTCACACCCCTCTCAGACCACAGCAATTTGTACTAGAACCAATAATTCTTTATGGTAGCGAAATCTGGGAGCCAAAACTTAATAATGAATTTGACAAATGGGACAAAACAATCATAGAATCTTTACATACTGAGTTCTGTAAGAGCATCCTGCAGGTGCAGAGAAAGACACCAAATAACCTGTGCAGAGCAGAGCTCGGCCAATACCCCCTCCTCCTTAAAATACAGAAAAGATCACTTAAATTTTACAATCACTTAAAATCAGTTAACCCCAGGACATATCATCACAAAGCCCTAACATACCAGGAGCTGAAACCAGAGAAGAGTCCCCTCAGCCAGCTGGTCCTGAGGCTCTCTGCAGTAACAAGTCTCTAACAGCCTCAGGACAGCAATACCAACTCAAGCAGACCAAACCAAATTATCAGCAAGCAGAAAAAAAAATATATTGAATACTGGAAAGAAACGACCAAAACACAAAGTAAATTACAATGTTATCTGACCCTAAAAAGAGAATTCACACTGGCAAATTACCTGAGTACAATAAAATGTCCCAAACTAAGAAAAATGTTGACAACACACAGACATACAGAGTGAACACAGCTTGGCCATGGAAAAGGGTCGCCACAGACAGAGCTGGCTACCACAAGAGGAGAGACTCTGCTCCCAGTGTGACACAGGACAGGTAGAGACAGAGCTGCACTTTCTAACCTCATGCCCCAAATATAAAACACTAAGACAAAAACACTTTGCAAACATTTCCCAAATATACCCCGAATTCGAATTCATATCAGACACACAGAAACTCCCCTATTTACTGGGAGAAATGCCCAAATGTGAAATAATTGCTGCAAAATATGTCTCCTCATGCCATGAAGTAAGGACAACCAGTGGAACCTCAGACTGATAAATAATTGTACAGATTTTCAAATTATTATTATTTTGATCGTTTGATATTTTAGTAATTGTTGTGTTTTTACATTTGACACAGATTTTTTTATTTTTTATTTTATTATTATTTTTTAATCAATTAATAATTTTTTTAATAATTTTTTTGTCTATTAATATATACACACACACACGTTACTGTTTCATTTATTTTATTTTTATTTTATTTTTATTTTTTATATATTTAAATTTTTTAACACACACACACATGCTTACTGTTTTATTTATTTATTTTATTTTTAATATATTTTTATTTTTTAACACACACACACACACACACAAACACACACACGCTTACTGTTTTATTTATTTATTTTATAAAATTTTTTTAACACACACACACATGGGCTTACTGTTTTATTTATTTAATTTTAAAAAATTTTTTTTTTTTTAACACACACACACGCTTACTGTTTTATTTATTTATTTTATTAATTTTTTTAAAAACACACACGCGCTTACTGTTTTATTTATTTATTTATTTATTTTAATATATTTTTATTTTTTTAACACACATACACACATGCTTACTGTGAATATAGTTTTCTCACCGTTGGTTTAAGTGACTGCATCTGTACAAAACACCACGGTTGTATTTCAACGTTCTGTAAAGTAACTTCATCAACTCAAGTAGTTCACCTATCACCTGCTCTGCTCCCCTCCATGTACACATACACACACAGACACACACGCACAAACACACACACGCACGCACACAAAAACAGAGCCTCCTCAGTGGCCCATCCGTCACCCAAAGCTGTCAACTTTGGGGAAACACTGGCTGCTGTCGTCCTCTTGCACTGTTAAGCTGGTTAGAGTTAATAATGTTGGATTACTATTTCTTATTTCATGGGCTATTTGGGATTTTGGAGTAATGCATATATAATAGTTTTTAAAAGCATAGTATTACATTTTAAAAGTTCAGTAGATTAATGTTTCCTAAGTCAATGAATAATCATGTTAAATAATTGTGATCTCAATATTGACCAAAACAATTAGCAGCCCTACATGAACATTTAATTTAATTCATGAAATTATAGAACATTTGTTATGTGAAACAGTGCCTCTGCCTTCTTTCTGTACAGGCTAATGCTTCATTCAATTCATTTTTTTATTTTTAACTTGAAATGTTTTGAAATTTGGTGAAGAGCGCATTATGACTTGTATAGGACTCGAAACTCAAAGTTTAGGACTTGGTCTTGACTTGAGACTTGACTTGGACTTGCCCGTCATGATCGGTCTGGACTTCGGACTCGACTTGAGACTTACTTGTGATTTGTAAAACGATGACTTGGTCCCACCTCAGCATATTTTGAATAAATGATTCAATATTTTAGTAATAACAATGGATCGAATTATTACATGAAAGGTCTGATTTGATGATCCCACAGTGTATTGCAGCAGATCTCTCCCCTACAGAGCATTTTAGAGTCTTTCATCTCATTGTTTTGGGTTGACTGCCCCACAACTTTACTGTTTTGGGTCACTCTCACTGGTCTCATAGTGTTGGTTTTGGCAGCTGTTTTCAGGGAAAAAGCTCTAAAACCCACTGTTCACCTGCTCAATACTAAACATCAGACAAACACTGAACATGGAGGAGGAATTACAAGTTAAAGAACCAGAACCGCTAGAAGAGAGTAAAAACACATTCATCGGGGGACACAACTCTTCATGAATGATAATGTTGTTCCATGTCTGCTGGATAAGCAACTGTTTGCTAACAAGCTTGCCACATAATCTTAAAAGGTGATGATATGTAAAAGCCCCTCCAATGCTTTGCAGCCCATGGCAGTGCGCCCCAGGCTTCAGAGGCAGCTGCGACAACATCTAACATCAGGATGAGAGGCTAGTACACCACTGCGCCCCCTCACAAGTTAGTCCCCACTGTTTGTCATCATGCCTCCTTGCCCCTCGTCGATATGGGCAACATGGCATGGAACATAATGAGCCCGAAGCTCAGTTTGGAGCAGAGATGTGTTCACACAGTGTTTTGATGGGCAGTTCTTTCATTGGTGGTGGGTGTTCCTCAGCAATTGTGTTAGCAAAACTTCTGAAGGCGCTCGCTGAAGATATTGAACTTGCCTGAGCCAGAGCTGCGCAACATGTGCACGAGCAGTGATTGACACTGTGTTAGAGACTGCTCTTAGCTCTCATTGGTTGTTTTCCACAGATTATCTGTCTCATATATATGTCAGGATATAGAGACAATTTTAGCAAATATGACAAATAGTTTTTTTTTTTTTTAAATTGCTACTGCTTTAACCAAATGATCACAAAAGAGGGAGTCAGCGGGGGCCCACAACTAATTGTTGCCCTGGTACCCCCTTGAGTATTTATCCAGCCATGGTTCCACTATTATTGTATTACATGAAACCAAACTATGTAAAAGAAGAACTTCAATTTGTTCAAAATCGTTTGGATATGATTCTGTTGATGAATGATCAGTGTATGCTCAGTTGTCATCACACATACCTTTCATCTTACAATAGCAGGTGGACGTATATGAACCCACAGAAGAGGGAAACTGGATTGGTATATGGCATCACAAATGCAACAGGGAAAACTACGTGAAAGGACCCTGAAGAACAAAATGACTGAACACCTGAAATTGACATCACCACCTGTCTGTGAACACAAAGATCAGCTGTGTGTTTACTTGCAACACTAGGTGCAGTGATGAAATAGAGCTCATAATGTATGCCATAGCCTATGGGCAGGATCATTCTTCTTTTTCACTCGGGCTTACCAAACTGATTTGAGAGAGGAGGAAGTCATTGAGAGTGAAAGATTGGAAAATGCATGAAATTGGGGATAATTTCTCTCACACAGCCCATTTTCCTCTCTTCCCTGTGTGTGTATGAAAGAGGCTGTCCAAGATGAATTTGAATCAAGGGAGACAACAGCATCCCTCTAGGTTGATTTAATGTTCTAAACTACTTCTCTATGGTTCCCTCCCCGGATCCATGGCTATTCTTTTTCATATGTTTCTGGACCTCCTGTACAATATCAAGGACGACTTGACATTCCTCCGTTGTGTTTCAGCAGTAAGATCAATTTAAACAAATATCAGCCATCAAGTCTCCATAGCTGACCATTCCATCTCATAACCTCAAGGTTTAAAAGATTAGATTAAATTATTTCAGTATGTACAACATATGATATTGAATTATTTGACTGTATATAAAGATGGACAACAGATCTTCACCTCCTCCAACTATACAAAAATTAAGCATAAACTAGTTTGGCCCATGTCCCTTCAGCTAACAATGAGGGGGTTGTGACCTTTTCTGCAGCCAGGTACCAGATGTTTTGGCTTCCCTTTTGGTGGTCTGTCATGTTGTCCATCTTTATATAGTCAATGGATTATACCAACAGTTTTTATCACAATGTGTCAGCTTTTAAATCAATACTGTAAAATAAACATTTAAAAAAATATTTCCATATAAAATGTGAGCCTGTTAGCTTGTTTACGCACAGTGATTCTACATCTGGGTTGCTAATGTGGGGTGTTTGCAGTGTGCATACACCATATGAAACACACTGACTCTCTTCATTACAGGGCTCTGGTAGCTCTGGTGGCTCTTGATGTGTGACCTATTTAGTAAATACGTCAAAGGATGAGCAGACTTTGGCCTACTCAGGAGGGTCTCTGCATATGTAAGTGAATGTGTACACTAATAACTAACATTGTCAATTGCTGTATGATCAAAGGAGATGTGTGCAGTAAGACAACTGCTTTTACACAACGTGATCATTATTTTGTATCTCCCACATACAGCGTATATAAAAAAGTGTATGAGGGCTATAACCTTGTCTTCTATGTGTAGCGGCCACTACTGAAGGTGATAATTTAAACCCTCAGAAAAAAAGGTAGTAGATGGATAGTAAAAGCATGCATTAATGATTTTTTTTGAGCACTTGCGGACAGTGGAATTAAGTTGTGAACACAACATTGACATAGCATCACCTTTTAAGTTGATATGACAAATAGTTGCTTATTTACATATTCAGCAGTTATGGAGGAACATAGTAAGTAAGTACAATACTCTGTTTTTGTCTCTATCACCTCCTGAGGGAGTTTCTTTTGTCAATCGACCAGAGTCAGAGTGAACTTTAACAAAAATCCTGTGGTCACAATTCAGGTGTATCATTAAGAATTTGCTATAGATTTATTGTATGTAGAATTTAGATTTTTTCTGTAATGTCTATAAAATAAAGGGTTTGGTTGGTGTCTTTTTGTCAAATCCCATGAAAAGATTAAAATCAACAATGCATTTGTTTGTCTTTCCCTACTTTCCCTACACTATCTTTGGTTTTCAACACCAAGAACCAGTCACTTGGCACAAATTGTTTCACAAATAAACTTTCATTTTTATTAGGCAGAGTGGTTAAGATGATGATGATGATGAAAATTTATTCTGGCCAGGGACCTTTGTTCTCTCTCTCTACATGTCCTGTCCATCTCTATTATTGCGAAAAAAATAAATGCCAACAACATGTCTCAGTTGTTGTGTGACAAAGCCCTAGTGCACGGTGTAATTATGACAGGAGCAAAGCAGGAAGTCAGATGACAGTGTTATACAGGGAAGCCCATGTAGGGAGGAGGTCAGGTAAATGGATGGGTCAAAAAAACATTGGACATTAACACAAGAGACTGCTGTTGGTTTGCTGTTTCCACTGGCAGTCAACATTGTTTCCTTTAACCATTGCCCAACCTTAATCAACATGGTCATTATTGTAACTATGACCACAAATGTCCCTTTACCCGTCATGCTGCAGTTGGTCAGATCAGAAAATGCCAATATATATGTCGTTTTAGAGGGCTTGGATAAACAACACTGTTTAATTTAGAGGAGTTGTTGGAAGTAAGCTAAGCCTACGTATATAGTCTAAGGCTTTGGCCACAAAAGCAGTGCTTGTTAGGATCAACTCATTGAGGGTTGTGGTCTTTTTTTCAATTTGATTTTTTTGGTTGTGCAGCTTTTGCAATATCCGTCACATCGTTGTGGCTTGTATACCATGTTTCTTATTTCAACTGCATTTTAGTTCAGGTATTTTTCCATGCTGCCTCATCTGTTGAACGATGTACTGTTCAATGGCTTGTGTTATTGTGTTTGCAGCCTTATTAACACTGAAGATGGAGCAAGAATAATTCCATTGAGTGACTCATTTATCAGGGTCGGCGCAGTGGTGCAGTACTTATTAATGTCAAGTCCAGTGTTTGATTCTCAGCTCCAGTCCGTGACATGACATTATCATGTTATATCAATCCTGATCTCTGGCTATATTAGTGCTGATCAACAATTAAAATTTTTAATAATCACGATTAATCACATATGTGCTAAATCGAATAATAAAGTAGTGTATTGTGTACTTTTAATTTAAATATACTGCTTTAAAAGTGCAATAACATTCGCAAACACTTTAAACAAATAATGTGCTTTTTACCAGCAGTGTTCCCTTTACACAGTAGCAATAAAATATTTCTTGTAAATTTCAACTTAAACATTAATGTAATTGAATCAAATATTAAACCAAAGCATTCCCATTAAACTGTTGCAGTTGTGCTTGCCTCATGCACACGCCCGCCAGCTGCCGAAGTTGAACTGTCATGAACTTTTTGTACCCGACGTGGAGCACAAATACTTGGAAGAGAGACTGATCCTTGCTGTTTGTGAGTTTCCAGAATCTACTACTGTTTACTAAATAGTTATCAGGACATCAAAAGGAGGGAATTTGCATGGCAGAGCATCCCTGCAAAACTAGATTAAGTCCCATTTGGTAAAGTTATGTAGCCTATGCTTTTAACTTGTTAAATATTCTACAGCTGTGCAGCGCGCAGAAGCCGTTGCCATGGTTACTTTAGAGCACCTGCTGTTTACATGCGGAGCGCTTGTCGCCCTTTCTGTTTAGGCTACCTGAGAGAACCCGCAGGGCCAAGTGACAACGTTGCGATTTTAAGAATGTTCAGGATGCAGTGTGGAGCTATCCACTTCGCTATGGCATTTGATCGCTTGTCTTGCTTTTGTTTATCATCCAACGTAGTCTGCCAAAACGCCTCCTTCCACTGCTTGTTTGGGTGGGTGATTTGCAGGCTGATCAACATCTCACTCCTTTTGGGTTGCCAACTGTCCCGTATTAGCCGGGATGTCCCTTATATTCAGTGTTGGGCAAGCTACTTGGAAAATGTAGTGAGCTAAGCTACTAGCTACTCTACAGTCAATGAAGCTTCACTACACAGAAGCTACCCCCCAGTGAAATGTAGTAAGCTAAGCTACAGCAATATGGCAAAAGTAGCTTAGTTACATCTAAGCTACTTTTAATTTTTTTATATTTTATAGTTAGGTCATTATATATTTATATATGTATACATAGATGTATGGATACCTCAGTGGTTAATGCAACTGACGTTGGTACAGGTGATCGATTCCCGGTCAGGGCGGGGGTATCCAGGTGGACCCTTAGGCAAGGCCCTTAATGCTACTTGCCTACCTCAGGCATGAGTGAAACCGCAAATACAAGAGCCATACCGGCTCGGACGTCGCCCGGGTCGACAAGGTCTGCATTCATGGACTAGAGCAAAAAATATGGATCTGATGCAATGTTACTATACAAGCAATCCCGGTGAGAGGAGTTAAATGCAGAGACTGTGGGATATATGGATGCTTCGAAACCCATCATGACAACACTGACAAAGAAACAACTCCTAGCTCAGTGTACTCACATCCGCAAACAAAATCCTATCACAACTAGAGATTGATGAGGTACAACGAATTTGTTACGGCAAGGGGGTGCAAGGACAACAGGTCAGCAGGGAGATGTCATCATCATCCTCACACTCAGAGATTGGGTCCAAAGCCCCAATAACAACAAGCACAGAATCACTTAGCATAAGGGCAAATGACCTATGATTGAAGATTATAACCAAGCTGGACCCCCAAGTACAACGACCAACATTGCCAAGGCCTAAGTGACAAAGTACCCTCTGAAAGATGTGAATGCAACACTACCTCCTATCCCTACTAAAGCCATGACCGAGACCAATGAGCTGATGTACGCCAAAGCAACAGTGATCCTAGAGATGTTTGGCTATAAGATAAACACCACAAGCCACAAATAGCATTACCCCCCATGAAGGAGAAGGCTAGAGGCCAAGATAAAGGCAACACGAAGAGAGGTTAGTCAGCTCTCAGAGCTACAGAAAGGTGCAAGGAAGGGGCTATCTAAGAAATACAACAAGCTGTCGATACCTGAGGCTCTAGAGACTGCCAAAAAAAGACTTACCGCTCTGGCTACCCGCCTAAAGAGATACAAGGGAGAAGCAGAAGCCAGGAGAGTAAACTGGATGCTCTCCACCGAACCATCCAGTGTGTGTACTCTCAGTGGCAGGGTAATAACACAATCAGACCCACCCAGGGCTGAGACTGAACAGTACTGGAAGAACATACGGGAGAAAGAGGCATCCCACAACACCAATGCTCAGTGGCTAGTGGATCTAAGAACAGATCACAGCAATCTCCCAGAACAAGATCCAGTAACCATTTCAACGGCAGACATCCAAGAAAGAGTGGCAGGTATGAAGAGCTGGACAGCACCAGGCCATGACATGCCCTGACATGATCCACACCTACTGGCTAAAGAAATTAACTGCACTCCATGAACACCTGGCAGCACAAATGAACCAACTGCTGATGTATGGGACCCACCCAGAATGGTTAACCCAAGGACGGACAGTCCTGATCATGAAGGATCCCCAGAAGGGAACAATCCCATCCAACTACTGGCCAATAACCTGCCTCTGCACAACATGGAAGCTCCTGTCAGGCATCATAGTGGCTAAAATGAGTAGGCACATGGCTCAATACATGGACAGGGTCCAGAAGATAATGGGCAGTAATACCAGGGGAGCCAAGCACCAGCTACTGGTTGATGGAGCAGTCACTCGAGACTGCAAGACCAGGCAGACCAATCTGTTCACCGCCTGGATTGACTACAAGAAAACCTACAACTCAGTGCCACATACATGGATACTGGAATGCTTGGAAATGTACAAGATCAGCAGGACACTAATAGCCTTGATCAAGAACTCAATGGGACTGTGGAAAACAAGTCTGGAAGCCAACTCAAAGTCACCATCAACTGCAGCATATACCAAGATGATGCACTATCCCCGCTGCTGTTCTGCATAGGCCTGAAGCCCCTCAGTCAGATCATCAAAAAGAATGGCTACGGATACCGGTTCCGGTTCTACAGCAGCGATATTGGAATGTCGTTCGGACTGGACAAGTGTGGTCGCATGGTATCAAAAAGAGGGAAAATGATCAGAACCGATGGGTTGAACTACCAGAAGGCCACATTGCAGATGTTCAGGACAGCTACAAATACCCTGGGGTGCTGGGAGAGATTCAAGGTAAAACATCAGAGGTCTCTGTCCAGAAGAGTGTAGTCCTAGGAACTGCTAAGATACTACAAAGAACACATGACAATATGCGAGAAAGAGAGAGAAAGAGAGAGAGAGAGAGAGAGATCTCGGAAACTTTTCTGCCACTACTTATCAAAGTTTCCTCCTCGCTAGAGGAAGAGGTGGCCAGGCTGGATGCTTCTCACAAGAGGTGTTACAATAACTATCACAATATAAATTAAAATCACTTACTGATCCTTCAGAAATGCTTGGGAAAATGTAGCATGTGTGGAAGCTACCGCGATACTTGGTCAATAAAAGAGCTTCGTCACTGAAAAGATATTTGATTTAGAATATTGCGACACTACCACCAAGCTACTGAGAAATGTAATTAAACTAGTAACGGCGCTACTTGTAGCGACGCTATTGCCCAACACTGCTTATATAAGGCTACGTGACCTCTCTTGTCCCATTTTTTGACTGCTACGCTGATTTAACCACTGACACAACATCAACAGCAGCAGTGCTGATCACAACACTTGACAATGGTCACCGACACCTGTCATCATCCAATCACAGCCCCCCTCACATGCCTCAGTAGGCTTAGGCTATACGTTAAGTAACGTTAAAAGCAACTTCTGTGGAAACTGACAAAATAACGGCAAGTCTTGTAGTGTATCCCACTGTCAAACATGGACTTCAGCAGCAACTGCCTTGTTAAGCTAAATGTTGCGCTGTTTCATGATTCAAAAGTTGTGAAGATGCATTTGGAAAGAACAAAAGCTGAGATGATCACATTGAATGTTTAGGACCAAAGACTGCGGGATATCCTGAGTGATCAATCCCCGACTGAAGGCAAACCTGTGTTTTACTTTTAAAATGTTTTCTAGTGTGTGTGAGATATTTTTCTGTGTCTTTCAGTGCGGTGCAAGTTGACTTTTGTGAAGATAGTGATGAAACTGCAAATGGTATTCATCAAGTTCCGATGAACTGCCTGAAAAAGCATGAACTGGAAGTAAAACACATCACAAGCTATGTTGTTTTTAGTTTGTCATATGTTGGCATCATGAAGGGGATAACGTACCCAGCCCTAAATTATAATAATAACACAGCTTGCAACAGCTCCTATGAAACATGTATATACATACTATGTACATACAGGTATGTGTTTACTCTACGTTCAAAACCAGACCCCTAACTCATAGCTCAGGGGTTTCGGTATTGTGTTCTGCACACAAGGTTATGCATCTTCGTGCACTGACTGGCAACACAAGTAGTTTTTGAACAGTAGCCCTGCCTTTGTTCAGACTTGGCCACAGAGGTGATGATTAAATTATGTGGTATTTTTAGTGGCAGTATATCTGTGGAATTCAGAGACCATCGAGTGTTTGATGGAATGGACGCACTTCCAATTTTTCTTATGACATGCAGCTCTTGTTCCTAATGTATGGAGTTTGAATGCACTTGTTGGAAGTTGATTTGGATCAAAGGTCTAGCCAGATAAATGTAATGTAATATGTGTGTTTAAAAGCCCTGAAAATGTGTTTTTCTCTGAAATAATAAATATTCATGACTACAAAAGCAGAGGTTAAAGTTTAGGTTCAGAAAAAAACATTATTTGCACTGTTATTTAGATTTCAACACTTATAAACTTGTCTAATGGTAAATGTACTGTACATGTAAAGTGGCTTTCTAGTCCTATGACCTCTCAAAGTGCTTTACACTACATGTAACATTCACTCCAATCACACACTGATGGCAGATGCTACAATGCAAAGTGCCAACTGCTCATCAGAAAGAAACTTTAATTTACACATACTCACAGCACGGCCTTCGGAAGTAATTAGGTGTTCAGTATCTGGGCATAGGACCACCGATCATCGGATTAGTGGGCCGCTCTACCTCTAAGGTCACCCCAATCTGATTTACCTGATTAATTTGATTCAAATACTGCAAATCCGGATTGTGTTTTTTTTTTCAACTGAGCACCTCTCCCTTTAAACCAGTGATAATCAGTCAGAAGAGAAAAGAAATACAGAAATATCTCATGTGAAACAACCAAAGGGCAGAAAATGTAGCGTTCATGTTTATAGGAACCCATTGCTAATAATATGAAAGGATTTTAACAAAAAGGTTATGGCCTTTAAGCTTTCCATTGCAACTACTGTTTATTCATAGTCATGCAGCATGTCAATGTTTGGCACATGCTGCTGTAAATTTTTACAGAATTCCCCTATTTACATGAATTTAGTTTTATTAGTGAGATTACCTCTGTGTAACCTTCTCATCAGATGTTTCTTGAATCAACTAATAAATGAATGTAATGTAAATTATTATATAATTTGCGATGTAATTTAATGAAATACATATTACACTGAAGAGAAGTTTGACTGTAAGGAAATAGATTGAGATTCTTGGCTACAGTGTTTTTATTTTATTTTGTCCACACACCATTCATTGAACACGCTGGTACATCAGGGTATTTGGGAGAAAATAAAACAAGTGTGTGTGTGCATTCCTCACCAGAAGTAGTTTTATTATTGGAGTAGAAAATGAAGGGTCACTCATTACCTCTACTGCTTCATTTGTTGGCCAGCAAGTGAACATAAGAGATGGGAGACAGCGATATCAATGAGAACAAGCTTTAAGGCATTCACCTGGGAGCTTGACTCACTTAAACGCTTCTGAGACTCATCATCTCGCTGCTTCACGTCAAGCCTTCAGGTCTAATAATAGCTGTGTGCATTCTGCAATGATCACATTTCCTAATTGCTTTGAAAGTGTTCTGCTGAGCAAAGTGGAATTTTCTGAATGTATTCAAATTCAGGAACAGGTTTCACAATTCACGGCCTTGTGCATAAATGTAAAGAAGCATACAATTTTGTAATATGCAAATTAATAACACTTTAACACTCTTTTCTGTAATATTTTAAGGCTGTAATGATTAATGTGTATGCCAGTGGAACTTAAAAGAGTAGAAAATGACTATACAGCTGTTAAGCTATGTCAGAAAGAAAAAGCCACATGCCATTCTTTTCAATATCAAAAAGTTGTATTTTTCTTTTAGTCTAAGCATTAGAACAGCTAGATTCCACCAAATTACTTTAATATGACATTAGTCTCACAAAGGAATTGACAAATAAAATTGCCTGCATGTTACCTGTCAATCTAGTTGTTGTCTTGGAAAAACACACTCCTTTCTCTTGTTAGCAATTACTAGTAGTCAGTGCAAAAAGACAGGAGGTGAATAGTCACACTGGAATCTTAAATGTTGTTGTTCTGTTAAAGGCGGGGAAAGTGACTCTAATGCAATACATGCCTTTCTGTAAAAATTCAGCAAATGCCTCCTCACTGTCCTCTAGATGACTGTTCCGTGTGTTCATGAAAAAAAATCCGGTGTGCGCACACAGCCCTAGCTCTGTAATAAATGGGAAACAAACAAAGTGGCTCGGCTCGGCTACACAACACTGTGCCAGCCATGATTTGTGTGTCAGGTAACGTTAAATGACTTGCCCACAGACATTCAGCTTACTTTCTGGTTTGCCAAGAAATGCTGTTGTGATATAGCTGTAGTAGCAGGAGTTGTGTGAGTATTGCTGCCTGGAGCTGGTGTACTGCCTCTGGCACCGTCTCCTCCTTTTTGCATGTTAGCTTTGCAGCAGCAACTGTAGAGACAGTTTGCCAACCCACAACTTAGCTAATGTCGCGTTCTGTGTTGTGTTGTTTGCTCTACATCATGGCATATGTCATGGTTTTGGATGTCTCCAGAATTGCATACCCCACCTTTAAATCTGCATTATGTCAAAAGAAATACACTCACCTAAAGGATTATTAGGAACACCTGTTCAGTTTCTCATTAATGCAATTATCTAATCAACCAATCACATGGCAGTTGCTTCAATGCATTTAGGGGTGTGGTCCTGGTCAAGACAATCTCCTGAACTCCAAACTGAATGTCAGAATGGGAAAGAAAGGTGATTTAAGCAATTTTGAGTGTGGCATGGTTGTTGGTGCCAGACGGGCCGGTCTGAGTATTTCACAATCTGCTCAGTTACTGGGATTTTCACGCACAACCATTTCTAGGGTTTCGGAGAATGGTGTGAAAAGGGAAAAACATCCAGTATGCGGCAGTCCTGTGGGCGAAAATGCCTTGTTGATGCTAGAGGTCAGAGGAGAATGGGAAAGACTGATTCAAGCTGATAGAAGAGCAACTTTGACTGAAATAACCACTCGTTACAACCGAGGTATGCAGCAAAGCATTTGTGAAGCCACAACACGCACAACCTTGAGGCGGATGGGCTACAACAGCAGAAGACCCCACCGGGTACCACTCATCTCCACTACAAATAGGAAAAAGAGGCTACAATTTGCAAGAGCTCACCAAAATTGGACAGTTGAAGACTGGAAAAATGTTGCCTGGTCTGATGAGTCTCAATTTCTGTTGAGACATT